>NC_069505.1:269925020-269935020 GCF_027579735.1 Bombina bombina
ACCCAAAAAACTCATTAATATCAAAGCTGAATAGTTTTGGAAGTAGTTTTTAGTTTGTTTTTAGTTATAGCTATTTTAGGGGGATATCTGTGTGTGTAGGCGACTATTACTGTGCATAATTATTAGGCAACTTAACAAAAAACAATTTCAATTATTTATTTTTACCAGTGAAACCAATATAACATTTCAACATTCACAAATATACATTTCTGACATTCAAGAACAAAACACAAACAAATCAGTGTCCAATATAGCCACCTTTCTTTGCAAGGACACTCAAAAGCCTGCCATCCATGGATTCTGTCAGTGTTTTGATCTGTTCACCATCAACATTGCGTGCAGCAGCAACCACAGCCTCCCAGACACTGTTCAGAGAGGTGTACTGTTTTCCCTCCTTGTAAATCTCACATTTGATGATGGACCATCAGGTGAACAAGGAGGCCATGTCATTAGATTTTCTTCTTTTATACCCTTTCTTGCCAGCCACGCTGTGGAGTACTTGGACGCGTGTGATGGAGCATTGTCCTGCATGAAAATCATGTTTTTCTTGAAGGATGCAGACTTCTTCCTGTACCACTGCTTGAAGAAGGTGTCTTCCAGAAACTGGCAGTAGGACTGGGAGTTGAGCTTGACTCCATCCTCAACCCGAAAAGGCCCCACAAGCTCATCTTTGATGATACCAGCCCAAACCAGTACTCCACCTCCACCTTGCTGGCGTCTGAGTCGGACTGGAGCTCTCTGCCCTTTACCAATCCAGCCACGGGCCCATCCATCTGGCCCATCAAGACTCACTCTCAATTCATCAGTCCATAAAACCTTAGAAAAATCAGTCTTGAGATATTTCTTGGCCCAGTCTTGACGTTTCAGCTTGTGTGTCTTGTTCAGTAGTGGTCGTCTTTCAGCCTTTCTTACCTTGGCCATGTCTCTGAGTATTGCACACCTTGTGCTTTTGGGCACTCTAGTGATGTTGCAGCTCTGAAATATGGCCAAACTGGTGGCAAGTGGCATCTTGGCAGCTGCACGCTTGACTTTTCTCAGTTCATGGGCAGTTATTTCTCTTGTTAAGTGTGTTCAGTCCACGGGTCATCCATTACTTATGGGATATATTCTCCTTCCCAACAGGAAGTTGAGAGAGGATCACCCAAGCAGAGCTGCTATATAGCTCCTCCCCTCACATGTCATATCCAGTCATTCTCTTGCAACCCTCAACAAAGAAGGAGGTCGCGAGAGGAGTTGGAGTTTTTACTTAATTATTCTTCAATCAAAAGTTTGTTATTTTAAATGGCACCGGAGTGTGCTGTTTTTTCTATCTCAGGCAGTATTTGGAAGAAGAATCTGCCTGCGTTTTCTATGATCTTAGCAGACGTAACTAAGATCCACTGGCTGTTCTCGACATTCTGAGGAGTAGGGTAACTTCAGAAAAGGGGAATAGCATGCGGGGTCCCCCGCAAATGAGGTATGTGCAGTACAATATTTTCTGGGAATGGAATTGACTAAGAAAACACTGCTGTTACCCATATGATGTAAGTACAGCCTTAAATGCAGTAGTAGCAACTGGTGTCAGGCTGATAAATGTATGCGCAGTTGAGTTATTTTCTAGGGACTAGAATTTGACTGAGAAAATGCTGTTAATACTGAAATAATGCTTAAGCCTTATCTGCAGTAGAAGCGACTGGTAGCAGGCTTACTGATAACTTTGCATGACATTGAAAAGTTTGTTTTAAAACTTTTACTGGCATGTTATTCGTTTTGTGAGGTACTTTGGTGATAAATCCTTTTTGGGCATGATTTTTTTCCACATGGCTAACGTATTTTTCTGCATAGAAACCGTTATATCTGGTCTCCCACTGTTGTAATATGAGTGGGAGGGACCTTTTCCTTTTAGCGCCTTGTTGCGCAGTTAAAATTCTAGCACAGTCTTCCTGCTTCTTCCTCCTTGATCCAGGACGTCTCTAGTGAGCTCAGGGGTCTTCAAAATTCGTTTTTGAGGGAGGTAATCAGTCACAGCAGACCTGTGACAGTGTGTTTGACTGTGATAAAAGCGTTAAATCTTAATGATATCCGTTTTTTGGGTATTGAGGGGTTAATCATCCTTTTGCTAATGGGTGCAATCCTCTGCTAATTAATTCATTTACCGTTAAGAATTGTTGACTAATACTGAATTCGTTCTTTGTTATTCAACTGTGTTTGTTAAAAGCGCTGCAGCGTTTTTTATATTGCTTGTAATTTTATTGAAAGTAATTCCAAGCTTGCTAGCTTCATTGCTAGTCTGTTTAAACATGTCTGATACAGAGGAATCTGCTTGTTCATTATGTTCAAAAGCCGATGTGGAGCCCAATAGAAATATGTGTACCAATTGTATTGATATTACTTTGAATAAAAGTCAATCTGTACCGATAAAGAAATTATCACCAGACAACGAGGGGGAAGTTATGCCGTCTAACTCTCCTCACGTGTCAGTACCTTCGTCTCCCGCTTGGGAGGTGCGTGAGATTGAGGCGCCAAGTACATCAAGGCCCTTACAAATCACTTTACATGATATGGCTAATGTTAAGAAAGAAGTATTATACAATATGCCCGAGTTAAGAGGCAAGCGCGATAGCTCTGGGTTAAGGAAAGAGCGCGCCGATGACACGAGAGCCATGTCTGATACTGCGTCACAATTTGCAGAACATGAGGACGGAGAGCTTCATTCTGTGGGTGACGGTTCTGATTCGGGGAGACCGGATTCAGAAATTTCAAATTTTAAATTTAAGCTTGAGAACCTCCGCGTGTTGCTAGGGGAGGTGTTAGCGGCTCTGAATGATTGTGACACGGTGGCAATCCCAGAGAAATTATGTAGGCTGGATAAATACTATGCGGTACCGGTGTGTACTGACGTTTTTCCTATACCAAAAAGGCTTACAGAGATTATTAGCAAGGAGTGGGATAGACCCGGTGTGCCTTTTTCCCCTCCTCCGATATTTAGAAAAATGTTCCCTATAGACGCCACCACACGAGACTTATGGCAGACGGTCCCTAAGGTGGAGGGAGCAGTTTCTACTTTAGCCAAGCGTACCACTATCCCGGTGGAGGATAGCTGTGCTTTCTCAGATCCAATGGATAAAAAATTAGAGTGTTACCTTAAGAAAATGTTTGTTCAACAAGGTTTTATATTACAGCCTCTTGCATGCATTGCGCCTGTCACTGCTGCAGCGGCATTCTGGTTTGAGTCTCTGGAAGAGGCGATTCGCACAGCACCATTGGATGAGACTTTGAGCAAACTTAGAACGCTTAAGCTGGCTAATGCGTTTGTTTCGGATGCCGTAGTGCATTTAACCAAACTTACGGCTAAGAATTCCGGATTCGCCATACAGGCGCGCAGAGCGCTATGGCTTAAATCCTGGTCAGCAGATGTAACTTCTAAGTCTAAACTACTGAACATTCCTTTCAAAGGGCAGACCTTATTCGGGCCCGGCTTGAAGGAAATTATTGCTGACATTACTGGAGGTAAGGGCCACACCCTTCCTCAGGACAGGGCCAAATCAAAGGCCAAACAGTCTAATTTTCGTGCCTTTCGTAATTTCAAGGCAGGAGCAGCATCAACTTCCTCCGCTCCAAAACAGGAAGGAACTACTGCTAGTTACAAACAGGGTTGGAAAGGCAACCAGTCATGGAACAAGGGCAAGCAGGCCAGAAAGCCTACTTCTGCCCCTAAGACAGCATGAAGACAGGGCCCCCTTTCCGGAGACGGATCTAGTGGTGGGCAGACTTTCTCTCTTCGCCCAGGCTTGGGCAAGAGATGTACAGGATCCCTGGACGTTGGAGATTATATCTCAGGGATACCTTCTGGATTTCAAAACTTCTCCACAAGGGAGGTTTCATCTGTCAAGGTTATCAACAAACCTATTAAAGAAAGAGGCATTTCTACAATGTGTACAAGACCTCTTAGTGATGGGAGTGATCCACCCAGTTCCGCGAACGGAACAAGGGCAAAGGTTTTACTCAAATCTGTTTGTGGTTCCCAAAAAAGAGGGAACCTTCAGACCAATCTTAGACTTAAAAATCTTAAACAAATTCCTAAGGGTTCCATCGTTCAAGATGGAAACCATTCGGACCATCCTACCCATGATCCAAGAGGGTCAATATATGACCACAGTGGACTTAAAGGATGCCTACCTTCACATACCGATTCACAAACATCATTATCGGTACCTAAGGTTTGCCTTTCTAGACAGGCATTACCAGTTTGTAGCTCTTCCCTTCGGGTTAGCTACGGCCCCGAGAATTTTTACAAAGGTTCTGGGCTCACTTCTGGCGGTACTAAGACCACGAGGCATAGCGGTGGCTCCGTACCTAGACGACATTCTGATACAAGCGTCAAGTTTTCAAAATGCAAAGTCTCATACAGAGATAGTTCTAGCATTTCTGAGGTCGCATGGGTGGAAAGTGAACGTGGAAAAGAGTTCTGTTACCACTCACAAGGGTTCCTTTTCTAGGAACTCTTATAGATTCTGTAGAGATGAAGATTTACCTGACTGAGTCCAGGTTATCAAAGATTCTCAATGCTTGCCGTGTCCTTCACTCCATTCCAAGCCCATCAGTAGCTCAGTGCATGGAAGTAATCGGCTTAATGGTCGCGGCAATGGACATAGTGCCATTTGCGCGCCTGCATCTCAGACCGCTGCAACTATGCATGCTAAGTCAGTGGAACGGGGATTACTCAGAACTGTCCCCTTTGCTAAATCTGGACCAGGAGACCAGAGATTCTCTTCTCTGGTGGTTGTCACGGGTTCATCTGTCCGAAGGAATGACCTTTCGCAGACCAGATTGGACGATTGTAACAACAGATGCCAGCCTACTAGGCTGGGGAGCAGTCTGGAACTCCCTGAAGGCTCAGGGATCGTGGACTCAGGAGGAGAAACTCGTCCCAATAAACATTCTAGAATTAAGAGCAATATTCAATGCTTCATCAGATTTCAGAGGTTCATCAGATTTCAGTCGGACAACATCACGACTGTGGCTTACATCAATCATCAAGGGGGAACCAGGAGTTCCCTAGCGATGGTGGAAGTCTCGAAGATAATTCGCTGGGCAGAGTCTCACTCTTGCCACCTGTCAGCGATCTACATCCCAGGCGTGGAGAACTAGGAGGCGGATTTTCTAAGTCGCCAGACTTTTCATCGGGGGAGTGGGAACTTCACCCGGAGGTATTTGCTCAACTGATTTGTCGTTGGGGCAAACCGGATCTGGATCTCATGGCATCTCGCCAGAACGCCAAGCTTCCTTGTTACGGATCCAGGTCCAGGCACCCGGGAGCGGTGCTGGTAGATACACTAGCAGCCCCTTGGGTTTTCAACATAGCTTATGTGTTTCCACCTTTTCCGTTGCTACCTCGACTGATTGCCAGGATCAAACAGGAGAGAGCATCAGTGATTCTGATAGCGCCTGCGTGGCCACGCAGGACCTGGTATGCAGACCTAGTGGACATGTCATCCTGTCCACCATGGTCTCTACCCCTGAGGCAGGACCTTCTAATTAAGGGTCCTTTCAACCATCCAAACCTAATTTCTCTGAGGCTGACTGCTTGGAAATTGAACGCTTGATTCTATCAAAGCGTGGGTTTTCGGATTCGGTTATTGATACATTAATACAGGCTCGGAAACCTGTTACCAGAAAAATTTACCATAAGATATGGCGTAAATATTTATATTGGTGTGAATCCAAGAGTTACTCATGGAGTAAGTTTAGGATTCATAGGATATTGTCCTTTCTACAAGAGGGTTTAGAAAAGGGCTTATCCGCTAGTTCACTAAAGGGACAGATTTCTGCTCTGTCTATTCTTTTACACAAGCATCTGGCAGAGAATCCAGACGTCCAGGCCTTTTGTCAGGCTTTGGCTAGAATTAAGCCTGTGTTTAAAACTGTTGCTCCTCCTTGGAGCTTAAGCTTGGTTCTTAAAGTTCTTCAGGGTGTTCCGTTTGAACCCCTTCATTCCATTGATATTAAGCTTTTATCTTGGAAAGTTCTGTTTTTGATGGCTATTTCCTCGGCTCGAAGAGTCTCTGAGTTATCTGCCTTACATTGTGATTCCCCTTATCTGATCTTTCATTCAGACAAGGTAGTTCTGCGTACTAAACCTGGGTTTTTACCTAAGGTTGTTTCTAACAGGAATATCAATCAAGAGATTGTTGTTCCATCATTATGTCCTAATCCTTCTTCAAAGAAGGAACGTCTTTTTTGCATAATCTAGACGTGGTCCGTGCCCTGAAGTTCTACTTACAGGCAACTAAAGATTTTCGGCAAACTTCTTCTCTGTTTGTCGTTTACTCTGGACAGAGGAGAGGTCAAAAGGCTTTGGCTACCTCTCTCTCTTTTTGGCTTCGTAGCATAATACGTTTAGCCTATGAGACTGCTGGACAGCAGCCTCCTGAACGAATTACAGCACATTCCACTAGAGCTGTGGCTTCCACTTGGGCCTTTAAGAATGAGGCCTCTGTTGAACAGATTTGCAAGGCTGCAACTTGGTCTTCACTTCATACTTTTTCCAAATTTTACAAATTTGATACTTTTGCTTCTTCGGAAGCTGTTTTTGGGAGAAAGGTTCTACAGGCAGTGGTTCCTTCTGTTTAAAGTTCCTGCCTTGTCCCTCCCATCATCCGTGTACTTTAGCTTTGGTATTGGTATCCCATAAGTAATGGATGACCCGTGGACTGAACACACTTAACAAGAGAAAACATAATTTATGCTTACCTGATAAATTTATTTCTCTTGTAGTGTGTTCAGTCCACGGCCCGCCCTGTCTTTTTTGAGGCAGGTTCTAAATTTTAAATTATAACTCCAGTCACCACTGCACCCTATAGTTTCTCCTTTCTCGTCTTGTTTCAGTCGAATGACTGGATATGACATGTGAGGGGAGGAGCTATATAGCAGCTCTGCTTGGGTGATCCTCTTGCTACTTCCTGTTGGGAAGGAGAATATATCCCATAAGTAATGGATGACCCGTGGACTGAACACACTACAAGAGAAATAAATTTATCAGGTAAGCATAAATTATGTTTTTGCGCCTTGGTTTTTCCACACGCTTCTTGCGACCCTGTTGACTATTTTGAATGAAACGCTTGATTGTTCGATGATCACGCTTCAGCAGCTTTGCAATTTTAAGAGTGCTGCATCCCTCTGCAAGATATCTCACTATTTTTTACTTTTCTGAGCCTGTCAAGTCCTTCTTTTGACCCATTTTGCCAAAGGAAAGGAAGTTGCCTAATAATTATGCACACCTGATATAGGGTGTTGATGTCATTAGACCACACCCCTTCTCATTACAGAGATGCACATCACCTAATATGCTTAATTGGTAGTAGGCTTTCGAGCCTATACAGCTTGGAGTAAGACAACATGCATAAAGAGGATGATGTGGTCAAAATACTCATTTGCCTAATAATTCTGCACTCCCTGTATGAAGATAAGATATCACTATGGGCACGTTACATCGATGATGTCCTGGTAATGTGGAATAGCACAGAACCTGAGTTAAAGGATTTCAGATGACCTTTCTTGATCTACAGATTTCTATTAGTGATGATAACCTTTCCACAGAGATGTTTAGAAAGGATACTTCAGCGAATACTATTTTAAGTGCTGATACCCATCATATTGAATCTGTTATCAAGGGTATACCATATGGCCAGTATCTAAGGTGCAAAAGAAATTGCTCTACTAGCGAATCTTTTAAACAACATGCCTACAATCTAATTACTAGATTAAAAAATAGAGGCTAATCTGGCAAGAGTCTGAAAAAGAACTATCAGCGAGCCAAACAACAATCAAGGGATGAAATTCTGTACCAGATAGATCAGCAGGATAAAGGGAAGCAACAAATTAGATTTATATCTACATACAGGGGTGTGGAAATTTTAAAAAAAACTACTTTCCAAGGGACTAAAGCGGGAGCCCAATCTACTTGTCCCTCGTGACAATCTACTTGTCCTGATTTGCAAAATAATTTAAATCAAAACTATTTAAATAAGGTTTTTATTGATAAGGAGACAGACCTAACAATACTTAATCAACAAATGCAAGTAGGTAGTGAGATTAAACAGATTTCCAAATGAGAATTGTAGCTTACTTTATATAAAAAAAAAAAACTAAACTTAACGGAGACAACCTCATGAGGCTATTTATATGCATTGAAATCCCAATCTACGTGATAAATTAGTTCATAGCCACTTCATACCCCCTAGCTCTGCAAATACATGGTTGCATACCTATAAAAATAAAGAGGGTAACTTTCCATGTGGAAAATGCAGCATATGTAAGAACATCCAGAAAGGAAATAAAATTCATGATAATAAGGGCATAACACATACCACCAAGGGGCACATTACATGTAGGAGTGAGGGGGTGATTTATGCGGTTTGGTGCACATATCCTAAAATCTATGTAGGGGAAAAACCTACAGAGAGTATAGGGAAAGAGTAAAGGAACATAAGAGGGACATTAAGAACAAAAAAATTGCAAATAGTAGTGTAGCACGACATTTCTATGCACATCATAATGGTTCACACCTTGGATTTAAAACGATGGATTCCTCAGATTGTATCCCTTTTTGACTGTATCTTCCTCCCCTGTGCTTTCTCCCTGCTCTCCGTTTTTTCTCGTATTGTTGTTCTTCTGTTTGTTGTCTAAAAAAGATTTCTGATTTCTTCTCCTATTTCTTTTTCTAAACCTATTACTGCCAGTGGGTCTAGAACTGATCAATTTACAGTGACGAGGGGGTGATTTAGACAAATGCTTGCTACAAGCAGAATGTAAATGGATTTATAATCTTGGTAGTTTAAAACCAAGTGGTCTCAGCAAAGAGATTAACTTTGCCCCCTTTCTTGGATAGCCTAGCTGATGACTAACATAGAACTGCTTGTTCTGTAGATTTTATTAATTCTATAAGGTAGAAACTGACTTATAAGGTTTAATTTCTTACATTCCTCTTTTCTAATTAATCATATATGTATATGCTCTGCTCTCAGTTTTGAAAAGAATTGACGAATGATGTTATTGAGTCAAATTTGGATTTTTATATATTTCAGTTCAAAGTCTTTAGAATATATATTTCTATGGTACCTAAATTATTTATATTTAACTTTGATACAGAGACATTGACACATAATTTCATTGTCATTGGCTGCTACATAGTATAAATTCCCAGGAGGGAGAAGAGCCAATAGGAAAGCACGCTTGAGAAAGCCGTATCGAATTGCCCTGCGGCGAAACACATGTTGTATGAATTGATTGTGACTGTGCTCTGACAATACTCTAACTCTCAATCTGGATCAGTGACTATCTATTTATCAATTGTGGGACATCAATGATATGTATAAGTCCCCATAATATACCCAATGGCCATTGGTGGATGTTATGATATTATGTGTTTAGTTTAGTAATTAATCTGTTTTCTATTTCAGGGTACAAATTGATTATACATTGGATTTTTGTAAGTATTTTTGAGGTTTTTAACATGCATTATATTAGCTGAATAAATGTGTATTTCATCAATTTGGTTAACAGAGACATCTGTGGGGAGGGGATCTTGTCACCTGGGGGTTGGTCCTCTCATTCGGATTACTCAGGGTATTATATAATTTCTATCTTAGGATAGTTTATGTGTAAGTGCCGGCTAGAACATACTCTTTTTTTTTTTCTCTTTTTAGTATCAATAGATTCATTTTATGTTCCCAGGCACCCCTGGTATCGAGTACTTAGTGTACCAGGGATACACTGATAGGTATGATATAGGTGAGCTGTCGCATCGTTTTCTTTATACACCCTGTTCCAAATTATTATGCCAATGATATCTTTCTCATTTACCTAAATAATTGATGTAAACAAAAGTCAACATAATTCTCATGTTATCAACTATTAAGAGTACAATTCAAATTTTATTGAACAAACCTCCTAATGATAACAGTATTTTTTTTCGAAATAAAAAACTTACAATGCACTGTTCCAAATTATTACGCACAGT
>NC_069505.1:269940020-270023524 GCF_027579735.1 Bombina bombina
TAACTATGGAAGACAGTAATTTTTAATATGCTTTACAATATTCTATTTTTAAACTTATCTCTCAGACATTTTAATTAAAAAATATCATACTCTTATTTGTTACAGCATTTTTTTTTATTTACTGACCCTGGATAACGCTTTAACACATTTTACAGGTGTTTTAAACTCAAAGGTAAAACACAATTTGGGGCTGCAAGCACAGTACTCAAAAAACACACAAATGGTAGAAGATTGGGGAATCTCCTTTTTGGTAAACCCAGGGATGATCTATATCCCTGTTTGGATTGTTCACACCATAAAAGAGGATGTGATTTCACACCCTTATATGGGATGCAAGTTTAAAATCTATTTACATGTGTGTCATTTTACAAGGGGTGAGTGCTTAAATGCCTATGTGGCCTTTTATTTGTGGGTGAGACCATTTAAAAGCATAAAGATAGAATAATGCAATAAACCATTAGGAACCCCAACATTTACTAGTGCAAGCCCATTTACAACAAATGGACCATCATGCCAATCAGTAATGATTTATGGTGATTGACAAAAAAAACAGGGCAGGGAACAGAGATATGGTTAAAGAAGGGATATCTATCTAATTTACTAATTTGATGTGCATTACATTTCTGTTTTTATATATATATATAAACAGATTCAAAACCCCTATGAGCAGGTGCTCGAACTACAAGCCAGGCTTACTAACAGTTACTGATACAATTACCAGCAGGGCGTGGGACTGCCGAACACTGTGCTCCTCTAATTGCAAAATTCCCCCAGGATAAGGGTAAAAACTTACTTCCAGCCTCTTTCAGCTCAATACCTCACGTTGTCCCAACGGCCGCCACCGCAGCCGTGTGTGAATCAGGGTTGCTTCACCAGCCGGAATGTTACCTCCTTAGCCTCTCGGGGGATTGCTGTACTTTTCTTCTCGTTGGCTCACCACTTCCTGTTAGATCCTCAGCACCTGTGCAGGGCTTGTTTCTCACTCCTGCACCAGATAGTTAGTGCCACCGCTGTGTTCACCTCCTCCAATCACAGGTGATATAATGAACAGTGCATCTCAGTGATATTGAACCCAAAAAGGTGCTCAGCTCAAAAGGGAAAATTCTTTTGTAGAAAGTTAAAGTTAAAGGAACACTGTACCCAAATTATTTCTTTCGTGATTCAGCATGCAATTTTAACCAACTTTCTAATTTACTCCAATTATCAATTTTTCTTTGTTCTCTTGCTAGCTTTATTTGAAAAAGAAGGCATCTAACTTTTTTTTTTGTTCAGAACTGTGGACAGCATTTTTTTTATTGGTGAATGAATTTATCCACCAATCAGCAAGAGCAACCCAGGTTGTTCACCAAAAATGGGCCGACATCTAAACTTAAATTCTTGCATTTAAAATAAAGATTCCAAGAGAATTAAGTAAATTTGAAAATAGAAGTAAATTAGAAAGTTGCTTAAAATTGCATGCTCTGTCTGAATCACGAATGAAAATTTTTGGGTTC
This sequence comes from Bombina bombina, assembly GCF_027579735.1. Lineage (NCBI taxonomy): Eukaryota > Metazoa > Chordata > Amphibia > Anura > Bombinatoridae > Bombina > Bombina bombina. Next base: position 269,941,514 of record NC_069505.1, read on the forward strand.
AGTGTCCCTTTAAGCCAGCACTGCAACTTTTTGATATAAGTCCAATTTTATTTAAATTTCCATAAAAAGAGAACAAAAATAAAGTGCAAAAAGCTCTTAAGGGGATAGCTTGTCTAACATGTTTCGGCCGTAGCCTTAATCATAGACATATTTAAAACATATGTGCAATTAAAATATATACCCTTGACATAATGCTTATTGGATAGAATCTGACTAATCAAACATAAATTGGACATTTTGAAAATTAACTCCCTGAGGTCTTGTTAACCCCTATATGTGCTGTATAACATTCACACTATTTTACATTATTTAATCCATAAGATGAAAATAACAATAGTAACAATAATATGCTAGAATGTGTTTTACAATATGCTGTAATGCAAAATACAGAATAAATTACACAGTTAAACACATAGATAAACTTTACAATGGAGCTTGTGAAATAAATGGAATTTAATCTTCTAATAAGATTTCTATATTGTAATATTCACATACATGTCACAATTTGACATTGACCTGGACTGTATTAATTCCATAAACAGTTAGAACAAAATAGAAATAAAAATAAATATAAATATTGTACAAAACACTTGCGAGCTGACTGCTCTTTTTACAATACCTGTATTCTCTCTAACCTGGGTACTAGTATATACTGTGTGCATCCTAAAAGTTAAAATATAAAGTTGCAGCTAATTTATTTTTATTTATTTAACCATTCTTGTTCAATTCTATCAGAACTTGATCATAGTAATAAGAAACTTGCAAACTGTTACCTAACTGGCACTAGAAGGGGGACATATAGATCAGGATACCAGTGCCTTTTTGACTGCCAGTGAATCTATCATACCCATATTTCATGTCCTTCCGAAGGTACACAAATCGCTAGTTGAGATAAAGGGCCGCCCGATAGTCTCTGGTATAGGCTCAATTTGCAAACCTCTTTCGGGATGGCTGGATGATTTGCTTCAACCAATGGTATATAAATTGAACAGTTATCTAAGAGATACAAAACATCTTTTGCAAATACTGGCTAAGAGCAAGTGGGAACCACACTTTGGTTGGCTTACTGTGGATGGGGTGTCCCTTTATTCTTCGATAAAGTATATACTAGTTCCCAGGTTAGAGAGAATACAGGTATTGTAAAAAGAGCAGTCAGCTCGCAAGTGTTTTGTAGAATATTTATATTTATTTTTATTTCTATTTTTTTTCTGTTTATGGAATTAATACGGTCCAGGTCAATGTCAAATTGTGACATGTATGTGAATATTACAATATAGAAATCTTATTAGAAGATTAAATTCCATTTATTTTACAAGCTCCATTGTAAAGTTTATGTGTTTAACTGTGTAATTTATTCTGTATTTTGCATTACAGCATATTGTAAAACACATTCTAGCATATTATTGTTACTATTGTTATTTTCATCTTATGGATTAAATAATGTAAAATATTGTGAATGTTATACAGCACATATAGGGGTTAACAAGACCTCAGGGAGTTAATTTTCAAAATGTCCAATTTATGTTTGATTGGTCAGATTCTATCCAATAAGCATTAAGTCAAGGGTATATATTTTAATTGCACATATGTTTTAAATATGTCTATGATTAAGGCTATGGCCGAAACATGTTAGACAAGCTATCACCTTAAGAGCTTTTTGCACTTTATTTTTGTTCTCTTTTTATGGAAATTTAAATAAAATTGGACTTTTTATCAAGAAGTTGCAGTGCTGGCTTAACTTTAACTTTATATATATATATATATATATATATATATAGATAGATAGATAGATAGATAGATATACACACATACATATAAATATATACACATACATATATATATATATATATATATATATACACACATACATATATATATATATATACACATACATATATATATATATATATACACATACATATATATATATATATACATATATACAGGTAGCCCTCAGTTTACGCCGGGGTTAGGTTCCAGAAGGAATGGTTGTAAATCGAAACCGTTGTAAATTGAAACCCAGTTTATAATGTAAGTCAATGGGAAGTGAGGAAGATAGGTTCCAGGCCCCTCTCAAAATTGTCATAAGTAACACCTAATACATTTGTTTTTAAAGCTTTGAAATGAAGACTTTAAATGCTAAACAGCATTATAAACCTAATAAAATAATCATACAACACAGACTTCACTTGCATTTTTCTGCAAACAGTTCTTTCTATGCATTCCAATCTGGACTGATTTATAGACAGGAAGATCTTGTTCCTTTGAAATCTGCTCGATAGCTCAGGTCTGGTTAAACTGCTTAATTTCAGCTTGCTTGGCTTTGCTGCAACACAAGCGGACAGCTTCACCTACTGGCTATTTTAATAAATGCACTGCTTTTCAATAGCAGTCACATGACTGGAAAAAAGGTTGTTATTCTGAAACGGTGTAAATTGAACCGTTGTAAAACGAGGGCCACCTGTATGTATGTGTGTATGTGTGTATGTATGTATGTATGTATGTATGTATATATATATATATATATATATATGTATGTATATGTATATATATATTATATATATAATTATCCCCAGAAGAAAGCGCACTCCACAGGTCTTATATGTAGTTTAAATGTCACCTTTATTGTGAACGTTTTCGGTTTAAAACAATCAGATGTCTTACTGAGAGTCTGAGGTCGGTTTGTTTTAAACCGAAAACAAACGTTCACAATAAAGGTGACTTAAACTACATATAAGACCTGTGAAGTGCGCTTTCTTCTGGGGATATCTAATGCTTTTTGCTGCACCCTGGGCTGTTGATACCACATTCTCTGGAGTGCACACTGTCTGGAAGAGCTTACAATGATATATTTGCTTAAGAAGAGCATATACAATCTCTGTTGCAATTTATTAAAGGTTCTACTGAGTAACCTAGTGTACAAAAGCCAGAATGATTGAGAACATTGTAAATTTTAATCATTTAAGCATCTATGAAAGAGCCGCTTTAGGCAGGTAGTTGTGTTTCTGCCTATTGATTTAGCCTGTGATTAGGAAAGAGGTGGAACAATGAAGTCTTAAGTAGACTTCTGCATTTGTTTTGTTAGAAATACATATTTGTAACCCAAATACGGATATTCGTTTGGGTTTCACAAAACTAATATCCGAACAAATGCACAAACGAAATTCATTAGTATATATTGGTTTCCAGATAGAGCATGCAATTTTAAGCAACTTTCTAATTTACTCCTACTATCAATTTTTTCGTTGTTCTCTTGGTATCTTTATTTGAATGTAAGCTTAGGAGCCGGCTCATTTTTGGTTCAGCACCTGGGTAGTGCTTGCTGATTGGTGGCTACATTTAGACACCAATCAGAAAGTGCTACCCAGGTTCTGAACCAAAAAACGGGCCGGCTCCTATGCTTATATTCTTGCTTTTTCAAATAAGAGAACAAAGAAAAATTGTTAATAGGAGAAAATTAGAAAGTTGCTTAAAATTGTCTGCACTATCTCAATCACGAACGTTTAATTTTGACTAAACTATTCTTTTAAATGCTTACCTTCAGCACGTTGGGGAGCCGTACTAATGCCAACCCTTCTTAACAGAGCCCAGGGTAATAAGAGGCCAGAGCCTGTGCTAAATGAGACGGTCCTTTAGCGCAGGCTCTGGGATCTGCCGTGCTAAGGGTCACATTAGTGCGTCCTTGGGCTCTATGAAGAAGGGTCAGGATTAGCGCGGCTGCCACAGTGCTCTATAGGCAAGTATAAAGCTACAGGTGACATTTTTTCACCTGCAACAAAGAACTATTTACATTTGTTTTAATGAAAACTAATGTAAATGTTACCAAATATTTTTATTATTAATACCGAATAGGGCAGCAAATGAATATTCTGAAAAAACGATTTTTTCAGATTTTTCGTTATGAATGATTAGTCTGAAACCCATTATTCGCTTCTGCACAAGTCTAGTCTAAAGTGTTCCGCTTTGCATGAAAAGAAAATAGAATCTATTTATTTGATGAAAGGGCATAAGTTAAATTAAAGTTAGAGTGATTTGCCTTGGTCACGTCTTCAAATTAATATTAGTATTTTATTTATTAAGGTGAGCTTTGGTATGTTTTATTTTTAGGAAGACAGGTCTCTAATATCCCCTCTCCTTTTTTTTTTTTTTTTTTTTTTTTTTTTTTTTTTTTTACTATTTTCATGGTCTCTGCTTTTGTCTCAGGGTGGTGCATCAAGAAGCTGAGAGAGCGAAAAACAGGAAAAGCCCCAGCACAGCGAATGGCTTCAGTGATAGACCAATAGATATACTGGAAATGCTTAGTAAAGCAAGGAATGTATACGAAAAGGTAATGAGGATTTGGTATTAAGATGAATCACCTTTTGTGTGTTAGTGTGTGTTGTGTCTCAATGTTTTTCAATGTTTAAGTATCCAGTTGAAAAGGAAAAAAAAACAACACAAACAAGCATCCACTGTTCTCCCCCCTCTCTATGATCATTATGTAGTGCCCCCCCACCCTGATTTAACTTTTTTCTGTAGCTTATCGTTGCGTCCTCTCCCTTCCAAACATTTTTTGTAGGTAGGGTGCTGACCCTCCCACTCACTCCCATTCACTCCCCCTCTACCGCTGAGCCCCCCCACCCGCTTCCCTCCTGAATCTCCCACCAGCACATAGTCTGTGTCACTGTCTGTAATGATCAGGCATTTGTCTTCATATGGAACTGGAGCACTGATCGTGCTCCATATACACACACACATCATAGCTTCAGGATACTACGGAAGCCTTGGCTGTAAAGTTGCACCCGAAAACTTCTGTCGCTGAGCCCCTATTTAAATATGCTCTCCTCCCTCTTAAACTGACACCCTAGGCATGGGACTACTCGGCCTACGCCAAAATATACCCATGAGCCTAACAGTTAAAGGTCCCCAGTCACTATTATAAATGGCGACACATAAAATTAGTCGTACAAACGTAAAACCTTAGGTTAGAATCTCTTAGTTTAGACCTGAATGATTAACCCATATCAACACCAGATAGATAGTGACATCTCTGTACCAGACATTTCAGCTGCAGTATTAGCGCTACAAAACTGCTACTTCAGCTACAAAAATAAGAAGAAATTTTTTAATTAAATTTAGGATAATTATGTGCCTTGTGCCTGTTTGTACAAATTTGCAGAAACAAATTTACAGTAAAGCAAGGTGTTTTTTTTTTTTTTTTAAAAAAAGGCAGCTACTTCCTAATTCATTATCATGCTGTACAAACGAGATAAATGTGCTCCCGTGTAATAATTAAAAGCAAGTCTAGCAATGGGAAGTGCTTATTTAAGCACTGTGTTCCAGATGGATCATAAAATAATCCTGTTGAGCCGCCCACGCAAGATTGGCCCAGTGTCAGCCTGGCATTCCCACAAAGGCACAAAGAGATTTATTGAAAGCCCAGGTGACTTAATCTAGACTTCCAAATGCAGTTTAATCCTTCAAGTACCTGCTACATGCAGAGTCAATCTGAGACATACTTAAAGGGACACGAAAGCCAATATTAAACTTTCATTAGTTAGAGGTAGTTTTAGTTTAATTTTACTATCACATTTACATCTTGATATCCTTTTGTTGAACCTTAGCTCCTTTCCATGAGATCATACAGAGGTAGACTCAGGAGCGTGCATGTGTCTTGTGCATTATATGGCAGCAGTGTATATAGCAGTTATACAAATAGGGTGCACAGTATGTATAATATTCTCACAAATATTGTTGCAAACACTGATTCTATTTAGTACTAAGACACATGCATGCTCTTGAATCTATCTAGATATGCTATTGTGTAAAGAGGAAAAGTTTCAAGAACAATTGGACAGTTTTTGGGGTTTTATTTATTTATTTTTTTAAAGAAAATTTCATTTTCCATATCCCATTTAATAGCTGCTTTTATACTTCGATAATTACATAATTTCTGAACTCCTACAGTACCGTCCTAGTAGCAATAACTGCTTTGAAACTTAATCAGCAGAGTTACTTTATCATGATGCCGCTGTTTAATAAAATTATCCCAGATGTAAAATATGTAATAACCTATTAATGGCCTGTCAGCCAATCAATGAGGACTAATCTGTGTTCTCCTAAGGACCTATATTAATGGGCACACCAACCAGCTAATTTTACTAAACACCCAACTAAAATTTAAGCCAATATTAAGCTTAAATTAGCTAATACAAAATCAACGTGTTATAATATGTAATTGATTTGTGTTTTGGATAGATTAAGGAACATTTTTACTTATACTGCCCCCACCTGGCTACTTTATAATGGCACTTGGCTGGCAATTCTTTTTGTGGAGAGCACTGCTAATAGTATTTCCAATTACCATTAAATGAAACAAATCCCCTCTTTTAGCATTTATCATTAAAGCAAAAAGAATATATTGCAGTTTACTGGGTTACAAACACATATTGTACTGGCAGTATATAGTGATCTGTGGCTGTGACACAATATACAATCCTGTATGAGTGCTTGATAGAGACAGCTGAGCACAATCAACTTGTAATAGCAAACAAGTACAGTATATAAAGCTCTATTAAAGGGACATTGGACACTAGATTTTTCTGTGCATAAATGTTTTGTAGATGATCCATTTATATAGCCCATCTGAGGGTGTTTTTGTAACAATGTGTAGTTTTGGTTTTTTTTTTTAAAAGAACATTGTGCTGATTTTCAGACTCCTAAACAATCCCCAACGTGTCAGATGCATACAGACGTCAGATTCCTTCTGTTTGTATAATGGGTCTTTTCATATGTAGGGCAGAGGGAGGTTCTGCTATCAGCCCATTTCAGTGTGTGTCCCAGGCTCATCTCATTAAGTGTTAAATTGGGAGTTTCTAAGTAAGTTTTACACTGGATTTTTATATCCGTATCTGTGCATATTATTCTTTATAGTAGTGTTTATTACATGCCGTTGAATCAAATTTGGTGTATACTGCCCCTTTAACCAGGTAACTCCTAGATTAAACATTATGTACTTGGCCTTTGATATAAATAAGTAAAAAAGGAATCTAGAGATTGCTGCATTCAATGTGAAAGTTAAAGGGACATGAACCCCAAAAAATATTTCATGATTTAAGTAGAACATACAATTTTAAACAACTTTCCAGTTTACTTCTATGATCAAATTTGCTTCATTCTCTTGGTGTCATTCCTTAAAGGAGCAGCAATGCACTACTGGTTTCTAACTGATCACATGGGGTGAGCCAATGACCAAAGGCATATATGTGCAGCCACCAATCAGCTCTCAGGTGCAATTCCGCCTCTAATAATGCTTTTTTTCTTAGGGTCAAGTTGTAAATGACCACATTGGCAGTGTCACTTCATGCTCTCAGAAGAATACAAACTTGATGAAGACAGACTCTTTGGAGACAATGGAACACTCAATTCAGCACACTCAAGATAAAGTAAGAAGTGTTTTTGTATTGTATTCTGGGCTTTTGGACATTCTGTAGATTGGAAGTTAAAGTGAAACGTTTGTGATTTCTGGAACACACACAACCGCACAAAAACATACAAAGACCTTTATTTGTCTCTTGTTCAATCAGTTTTACTCAACAATTCTGGCATCTTGCAACATCTGACATTATGATTAATAGGTAATAGATACGTTGTGTGCACCTGAGCACTAGAGGTGGCTATTTTTGTTTTTTTTTAAATAAATTCGCTGCTGTACAACTCAGATGTACTGAATGGCTAAAAACAGCGACCTTTCAATACAATGTTGCTGCATATGATTAATAGAATGTGTTCTGTTCATCAGAAAATATTTTATTGTGCTTTTGATGAACCTGCTGTTGACTGGCTGCACTAAATATTAAGGGAGATGAAACCCAAATATTTTTTTTTTCACGATTTCAGACAGAGCATGCAATTTTAGTCAACTTTCTAATCTTCTTCTTTTATCAATTTGTCTTCATTCACTTGGTATCTTCTGTTGAAAAGTAGGGATATAAGCTTAGGAGCCAAACCATTTCTGGAGCACTCATAAACTGGCAGCAGTTTTGCAAGAATGTTATCCTGCTTTTCAACAAAACATACCAAGAGAATGAAGAACAATTGATAAAAATAGTGTATTAGAAAGTTGTTTAAAATTGCATGCTCTATCTGAATCGTGAGATAAATTTTCGGTTTCATATCACGTTATTTATGAACCTGTTAATTGTATCCACCGTGTTGCTTCTATGTGTCGTCTTCATTTTATTGTGATATTAATTTTTTATCTGCCCTCCTTTAATATGAAACATATTTGTATAGATGGTGCTTGTAGTGAGCAGACAGCGGTCATCTCATGTGTCATGTGGCCGTATCTAATTGTGTGTGGCTTTGCCATATGCCCAGAGTATTTTGTTTAGTCTGCTTTTAAACAGTTCAGTGAAACTGAAAACTCAGGCCATCTGTAGTAATTAGCTAAAACAGTGGTGTGTGCGCAGTTTATTTGAACGTTTTGTGAACAAAATAATAACGTGACCTTTTTTATAGTAATTGCCTTTTTATAGTTTTGATGTGATGTTTAAAAAAAAAAAATCTATAATCAATACGAACATGCTAAAGTCTAATTACCAAGTTAACAATAGTTTAACTGATTACTGCACCGCAAATAAACTTAGTTTCATTAATTGCATCCCAGCAGGGACAGGGTTAAAACAGCATTTTTATTCTGCTTTATAAGAACACAGAAACTCACTGTTAGAAAACCTTTTATGTTCATTAACTAAGTTACACGACAAAGGCGAATGCGCTGAATTGCAAAAACCATTAGGATGATAAACAGCAATTTATCAGTAGATATGCATAAACAACAAATGCACAATAAAAAGACAATGCAATAGCACTTTATCTGAACTTCAAATGAGTAGTAGATTTTTTTAAAAATAAATTGCAAAGTTATGTCTATTTCCACTCCCCCTGTTATCATGTGACAGCCATCAGCCAATCACAAATGCATATACGTATATTTCTCCAACATAGGTGTGTCCGGTCCACGGCGTCATCCTTACTTGTGGGATATTCTCTTCCCCAACAGGAAATGGCAAAGAGCCCAGCAAAGCTGGTCACATGATCCCTCCTAGGCTCCGCCTTCCCCAGTCATTCTCTTTGCCGTTGCACAGGCAACATCTCCACGGAGATGGCTTAGAGTTTTTTGGTGTTTAAATGTAGTTTTTATTCTTCAATCAAGAGTTTGTTATTTTAAAATAGTGCTGGTATGTACTATTTACTCTGAAACAGAAAAGAGATGAAGATTTCTGTTTGTAAGAGGAAAATGATTTTAGCAACCGTTACTAAAATCGATGGCTGTTTCCACACAGGACTGTTGAGAGGAATTAACTTCAGTTGGGGGAAACAGTGAGCAGACTTTTGCTGCTTGAGGTATGACACATTTCTAACAAGACTTGGTAATGCTGGAAGCTGTCATTTTCCCTATGGGATCCGGTAAGCCATTTTTATTAAATAAGAATAAAGGGCTTCACAAGGGCTTTAAAGACTGGTAGACATTTTTCTGGGCTAAAACGATTGATTTATAAGCATTTTTAATAGTTTATAGCTTTGAGGAGTTATTTTATTCTTGGGAATTATGTTAAAGAAACGGCAGGCACTGTATTGGACACCTTTTTCACTGGGGCCTTCTCTAATCATAGGCAGAGCCTCATTTTCGCGCCACTAATGCGCAGTTGTTTTTGGGAAGCAAGGCATGCAGATGCATGTGTGAGGAGCTCAGATACATAGAAAAAGCTTTCTGAAGGCGTCATTTGGTATCGTATTCCCCTCTGGGCTTGGTTGGGTCTCAGCAAAGCAGATACCAGGGACTGTATAGGGGTTAAATATAAAAACGGCTCCGGTTCCGTTATTTTAAGAGTTAAAGCTTTCAAATTTGGTGTGCAATACTTTTAAGGCTTTAAGACACTGTGGTGAAATTTTGGTGAATTTTGAACAATTCCTTCATACTTTTTCACATATTCAGTAATAAAGTGTGTTCAGTTTAAAATTTAAAGTGACAGTAACGGTTTTATTTTAAAACGTTTTTTGTACTTTGTTATCAAGTTTATGCCTGTTTAACATGTCTGAACTATCAGATAGACTATGTTCTGTATGTGAGGAAGCCAAGGTTCCTTCTCATTTAAATAGATGTGATGTATGTGACAAACAATTTAGAGAAAACGATGCCCAAGATGATTCCTCAAGTGAGGGGAGAAAGCATGGTACTGCATCATCCCCTCCTTCGTCTACGCCAGTCTTGCCCACACAGGAGGCCCCTAGTACATCTAGTGCGCCAATACTCCTTACTACAACAAGCTGAACCTGATGTGATTACATTCAAATTTAAATTGGAACATCTCCGCGCTCTGCTTAAGGAGGTGTTGTCTACTCTGGATGATTGTGACAATTTGGTCATTCCAGAGAAATTATGTAAGATGGACAAGTTCCTAGAGGTCCCGGGGCCCCCCGAAGCTTTTCCTATACCCAAGCGGGTGGCGGACATTGTAAACAAAGAATGGGAAAGGCCCGGCATACCTTTTGTCCCTCCCCCTATATTTAAGAAATTGTTTCCTATGGTCGACCCCAGAAAGGACTTATGGCAGACAGTCCCCAAGGTCGAGGGGGCGGTTTCTACTCTAAACAAACGCACTACTATCCCTATAGAAGATAGTTGTGCTTTCAAAGATCCTATGGATAAAAAATTAGAGGGTTTGCTTAAAAAGATGTTTGTTCAGCAAGGTTACCTTCTACAACCAATTTCATGCATTGTTCCTGTCACTACAGCAGCGTGTTTCTGGTTCGATGAACTAGAAATGTCGCTCGATAAAGATTCTTCTTATGAGGAGATTATGGACAGAGTTCACGCTCTTAAATTGGCTAACTCTTTTACTTTAGACGCCACTTTGCAATTAGCTAGATTAGCGGCGAAAAATTCTGGGTTTGCTATTGTGGCGCGCAGAGCGCTTTGGCTAAAATCTTGGTCAGCGGATGCGTCTTCCAAGAACAAATTGCTTAACATACCTTTCAAGGGGAAAACGCTGTTTGGCCCTGACTTGAAAGAGATTATTTCAGATATCACTGGGGGTAAGGGCCACGCCCTTCCTCAGGATAGGTCTTTTAAGGCTAAAAATAAACCAAATTTTCGTCCCTTTCGCAGAAACGGACCAGCCTCAAGTTCTACATCCTCTAAGCAAGAGGGTAATACTTCTCAAACCAAGCCAGCCTGGAGGCCAATGCAAGGCTGGAACAAAGGTAAGCAGGCCAAGAAACCTGCCACTGCTACCAAGACAGCATGAGATGTTGGCCCCCGATCCGGGACCGGATCTGGTGGGGGGCAGACTTTCTCTCTTCGCTCAGGCTTGGGCGAGAGATGTTCTGGATCCTTGGGCGCTAGAAATAGTCTCCCAAGGTTATCTTCTGGAATTCAAGGAGCTACCCCCAAGGGGGAGGTTCCACAGGTCTCAATTGTCTTCAGACCACATAAAAAGACAGGCATTCTTACATTGTGTAGAAGACCTGTTAAGAATGGGAGTGATTCATCCGGTTCCATTAGGAGAACAAGGGATGGGATTCTACTCCAATCTGTTCATAGTTCCCAAAAAAGAGGGAACATTCAGACCAATCTTAGATCTCAAGATCCTAAACAAATTTCTCAAGATTCCATCGTTCAAAATGGAAACCATTCGGACAATTCTTCCTACCATCCAGGAAGGTCAATTCATGACCACGGTGGATTTAAAGGATGCGTATCTACATATTCCTATCCACAAGGAACATTATCGGTTCCTAAGGTTCGCCTTTCTGGACAAGCATTACCAGTTTGTGGCACTTCCATTCGGATTAGCCACTGCTCCAAGAATTTTCACAAAGGTACTAGGGTCCCTTCTAGCGGTGCTAAGACCAAGGGGCATTGCAGTAGTACCTTACTTGGACGACATACTGATTCAAGCGTCGTCTCTACCACAAGCAAAGGCTCATACGGACATAGTCCTGGCCTTTCTCAGATCTCACGGGTGGAAAGTGAACGTAGAAAAAAGTTCTCTATCTCCGTCATCAAGAGTTCCCTTCTTGGGAACAATAATAGACTCCTTAGAAATGAGGATTTTTCTGACAGAGGCCAGAAAATCAAAACTTCTAAGCTCTTGTCAAGTACTTCATTCTGTTCTTCTTCCTTCCATAGCGCAGTGCATGGAAGTAATAGGTTTGATGGTCGCGGCAATGGACATAGTTCCTTTTGCGCGAATTCATCTAAGACCATTACAACTGTGCATGCTCAGTCAGTGGAATGGGGATTATACAGACTTGTCTCCGACGATACAAGTAGATCAGAGGACCAGAGATTCACTCCGTTGGTGGCTGACCCTGGACAACCTGTCACAAGGGATGAGCTTCCGCAGACCAGAGTGGGTCATTGTCACGACCGACGCCAGTCTGGTGGGCTGGGGCGCGGTCTGGGAACCCCTGAAAGCTCAGGGTCTTTGGTCTCGGGAAGAATCTCTTCTCCCGATAAATATTCTGGAACTGAGAGCGATATTCAATGCTCTCAAGGCTTGGCCTCAGCTAGCAAAGGCCAAATTCATACGGTTTCAATCAGACAACATGACGACTGTTGCGTATATCAACCATCAGGGGGGAACAAGGAGTTCCCTGGTGATGGAAGAAGTGACCAAAATAATTCAATGGGCGGAGACTCACTCCTGCCACTTGTCTGCAATCCACATCCCAGGAGTGGAAAATTGGGAAGCGGATTTTCTGAGTCGTCAGACATTTCATCCGGGGGAGTGGGAACTCCATCCGGAAATCTTTGCCCAAATAATTCAATTGTGGGGCATTCCAGACATGGATCTGATGGCGTCTCGTCAGAACTTCAAGGTTCCTTGCTACGGGTCCAGATCCAGGGATCCCAAGGTGACTCTAGTGGATGCACTAGTAGCACCTTGGAGCTTCAACCTAGCTTATGTGTTCCCACCGTTTCCTCTCATTCCCAGGCTGGTAGCCAGGATCAAACAGGAGAGGGTATCGGTGATCTTGATAGCTCCTGCGTGGCCACGCAGGACTTGGTATGCAGATCTGGTGAATATGTCATCGGCTCCACCATGGAAGCTACCTTTGAGACAGGACCTTCTTGTTCAAGGTCCGTTCGAACATCCGAATCTGGCCTCACTCCAACTGACTGCTTGGAGATTGAACGCTTGATTTTATCAAAGCGAGGGTTCTCAGATTCTGTCATTGATACTCTTGTTCAGGCCAGAAAGCCTGTAACTAGAAAAATCTACCATAAAATATGGAAAAAATATATCTGTTGGTGTGAATCTAAAGGATTCCCATGGAACAAGATAAAAATTCCTAAGATTCTATCCTTTCTTCAAGAAGGTTTGGAGAAAGGATTATCTGCAAGTTCTTTGAAGGGACAGATTTCTGCTTTATCTGTTTTACTTCACAAAAAGCTGGCGGCTGTGCCAGATGTTCAAGCTTTTGTTCAGGCTCTGGTTAGAATAAGGCCTGTTTACAAACCTTTGACTCCTCCTTGGAGTCTCAATTTAGTTCTTTCAGTTCTTCAGGGGGTTCCGTTTGAACCCCTACATTCCGTTGATATCAAGTTATTATCTTGGAAAGTTTTGTTTTTGGTTGCAATTTCTTCTGCTAGAAGAGTTTCAGAGTTATCTGCTCTGCAGTGTTCTCCTCCTCATCTGGTGTTCCATGCAGATAAGGTGGTTTTGCGTACTAAACCTGGTTTTCTTCCGAAAGTTGTTTCCAACAAAAATATTAACCAGGAGATAGTCGTGCCTTCTTTGTGTCCGAATCCAGTTTCAAAGAAGGAACGTTTGTTGCACAATTTGGATGTAGTTCGTGCTCTAAAATTCTATTTAGAGGCTACAAAGGATTTCAGACAAACATCTTCCTTGTTTGTTGTTTATTCTGGTAAAAGGAGAGGTCAAAAAGCAACTTCTACCTCTCTCTCTTTTTGGCTTAAAAGCATCATCAGATTGGCTTATGAGACTGCCGGACGGCAGCCTCCTGAAAGAATCACAGCTCATTCCACTAGGGCCGTGGCTTCCACATGGGCCTTCAAGGACGAGGCTTCTGTTGATCAGATATGTAAGGCAGCGACTTGGTCTTCACTGCACACTTTTACCAAATTTTACAAATTTGATACTTTTGCTTCTTCTGAGGCTATTTTTGGGAGAAAGGTTTTGCAAGCCGTGGTGCCTTCCATCTAGGTGACCTGATTTGCTCCCTCCCATCATCCGTGTCCTAAAGCTTTGGTATTGGTTCCCACAAGTAAGGATGACGCCGTGGACCGGACACACCTATGTTGGAGAAAACAGAATTTATGTTTACCTGATAAATTACTTTCTCCAACGGTGTGTCCGGTCCACGGCCCGCCCTGGTTTTTTAATCAGGTCTGATGATTTATTTTCTCTAACTACAGTCACCACGGTATCATATGATTCCTCCTTTACGTCGGTCGAATGACTGGGGAAGGCGGAGCCTAGGAGGGATCATGTGACCAGCTTTGCTGGGCTCTTTGCCATTTCCTGTTGGGGAAGAGAATATCCCACAAGTAAGGATGACGCCGTGGACCGGACACACCGTTGGAGAAAGTAATTTATCAGGTAAACATAAATTCTGTTTCTGTGACTTCTTGCACATGCTCAGTAGGAGCTGGTGACTCAGTTTAAATATAAAAGACTGTGCATGGTTTAATGAAAGTGAATTCGAAAGTTGTTAACAATTGCTGCTCTATCTGAATCAAGAAAGTTTAATTTTGACCTGAGTGTCTCTTTAATCAAACTTGTATGAAGTTTAAAATGTTCTCTCACTTAAAGCTCCATTATAGTGCAAAAATTACATTCTCTAATTTGTTATTACATATAATTTACATATGGATAACCCTTTGCTGGGGTTAAACACATAAAAAGTACCGCTTGGTAGCCATAAAGAACTGCTGGTCCTGTGCAGACGATTCATTGAGCCAGTCAGCAGTGGCAGTTGCACTACTGTGTTGAGCAAATGCCGCTACTGATAATCTCACCAGCTATGTCTGCTCAGGATTAGCAGTTCATTGCGGCTTCTGAGCAATACTTTAACCCCTTAACGACTCATGTCGTACAGGGTACGTCTTACACAAACTGGTCTTTAAAGACCAGCGACGTACCCTGTACGACGTAGGTGTTTAAGGCAGCTGGAAGCGATCCTGATCGCTTCCAGCCGCTTTCAAGGTATTGCCGTGATGCCTCGATATTGAGGTATCATGGCAATACCTTTTCTGGAACACCGATGCAGAAAGAGCCTCTCTGCATCGACCAGCGATGGTGCCGATCGTTGGTGGGTGGGAGCAGCTGCAGGGAGGAGGGTGTGCGGCCCATCACTGGGAATCTTCTGCCGGATTAGTCCTGGGAGCGTGCACGGGGGCGGGGCTGCGTGCGCGTGCATGTGCGCGCAGGTCCATGCGATCTAAACCGTCCGGTTGTGGTGGGAGCGGGTGGTGGGGGTTAAATTTTTATTTATAAAAGGGATCTGGGAGAGGGGGAGGCGTGTATTGAGGGGGGCCAGCTACACTACAGAAAATTTAAAAAAATATATTAAAAAATGCACAAAAGTTTGAAAAGTGGGTACTGGCAGACAGCTGCCAGTACCCAAAATGGCACCAAATAGTGAGAGGGGGGAGGGTTAGAGAGCTGTTTGGGGGGCTCAGGGAGGTTGGGTGCTAAGGGGGGATCCTACACAGCAGCATATGTAAATATGCTTAGAAAAATTTAAAAAATTAAGATAGCTTTTATTTTAGTACTGGCAGACTTTCTGCCAGTACTTTAGATGGCGGGGACAATTGTGGGTGGGGGGAGGGAAGAGAGCTGTTTGGGAAGGATCAGGGGCTGGGATGTGTCAGGTGGGAGGCTGATCTCTACACTAAAGCTAAAATTAACCCTGCAAGGTCCCTACAAGCTAACTAACCCCTTCACTGCTAGCCATAATACACGTGTGATGCACAGCGGCATTTAGCGGCCTTGTAATTACCAAAAAGCAATTCCAAAGCTATATAGGTCTGCTGTTTCTGAACAAAGGGGATCCCAGAGAAGCATTTACAACCATGTGTGCTATAATTGCACAAGCTGTTTGTAAATAATTTCAGTGAGAAACCTAAAATTGTGAAAAATGTTACGATTTTTTAAATTTTATCGCATTTGGTGTTGAAATGGTGGCATGAAATATACCAAGATGGGCCTAGATCAATACTTGGGGTTGTCTACTACACTAAAGCTAAAATTAACCCTAGAAGCTCCCTACATGCTCCCTAATTAACCCCTTCACTGCTGGGCATAATACACGTGTGGTGCTCAGTGGCATTTAGCGGCCTTCTAATTACTTAAAAGCAACGCCAAAGCCAAATATGTCTGCTATTTCTGAACAAAGGGGATCACAGAGAAGCATTTACAACCATTTGTGCCATAATTGCACAAGTTGTTTGTAAATAATTTCAGTGACAAACCTAAAGTTTGTGAAAAAATTTGTGAAAAAGTGAACGATTTTTTTTATTTGATCGCATTTGGCTGTGAAATGGTGGCATGAAATATACCAAAATGGGCCTAGATCAATACTTTGGGATATCTTCTAAAAAAAATAATATATACACGTCAAGGGATATTCAGGAATTCCTGAAAGATATCAGTGTTCCAATGTAACTAGCGCTAATTTTGAAAAAAAGTGGTTTGGAAATAGCAAAGTGCTACTTGTACTTATTGCCCTATAACTTGCAAAAAAAGCAAAGAACATGTAAACATTGGGTATTTTTATAATTGTTTTTATAGTAAATTATAAGATATGATAAAAATAATGGTATCTTTAGAAACTCCATTTAATGGCGAGAAAAACGGTATATAATATGTGTGGGTACAGTAAATGAGTAAGAAGAAAATTACAGCTAAACACAAACACTGCAGAAATGTAAAAATAGCCCTGGTCCTTAAGGGAAAGAAATTGAGAAATGGCCTTGTCCTTAAGGGGTTAAAGAGATCGTAAAGTCAAAATTTTAATGTAATGATTCTGATAGGGCATTGAATTTTATTTTATGAGGTATTTTATTTGAGTTTTTTAATACATCTGTATTGATTCGGCATACATAACTATACATATATTAACATCACCAATGCATTGACAAAGATTCCAAACCCTAAATAACAATTTTAATATTAAGGAGCAGGGCATTACTTTTAAACAACTTTTTAATTTACTTTCATCATCGAATTTACTTTGTTCACTTTGTATTCTTTATGGAAGGTTAACCCTGGGTAGGCTCATATGCTAATTTCTAAACCCTAGAAGGCAGCCTCTTATCTCTTTGCATTTTGCTTTTTTTTTTTTTTACAGCTATACATTGCTAGTTCATGTGTTCCGTATAGATAACATGGTGCTCACTCCCATGGAGTTAGTTACCTGTGAGTCAGCACTGATTGGCTAAAACGTATGTCTGTCCACAGAACTGAAATAAGGGTGCAGTCTGCAGAAGCTTAGATACAAGGTAATTACAGAGGTAAAAAGTGTGCTAATATAACAGTACTGGTTATGCAAAACTGGGGAATGGCTTTTTAAACAATAACAATTCTGGAGTAGACTGTCCCTTTAACATTGCGTTTAACTTCTTTGCAGGGGTTAAACATAGAGATTTTGCGTTAGAGCTTGTAATATTTACACTATAATGTATTTTGTCTATGGGAGACCTCTGTAGACCTTTTTGTCGTGTACAGTTATATTTTATTCACAGAGTCACACTGTGTTTCCTTTACGTTCTTCATAATATAAACTCTTATTTTTCTGCAGACCAAACACTTGGGCCCAAAAAAGATGATTGTATTGTGTACTACTGCCACCTTGTGGTGCAGAACTTTGTGACTAATAAAACTGGTTTTGTTGAGCCTCAAGAATTTGTATGCATATGTTTAAAACCACAGACGTCCCTTACAAAGTGAAATATTAGATTTCTCCAACATAGGTGTGTCCGGTCCACGGCGTCATCCTTACTTGTGGGATATTCTCTTCCCCAACAGGAAATGGCAAAGAGCCCAGCAAAGCTGGTCACATGATCCCTCCTAGGCTCCGCCTACCCCAGTCATTCTCTTTGCCGTTGTACAGGCAACATCTCCACGGAGATGGCTTAGAGTTTTTTAGTGTTTAACTGTAGTTTTTATTATTCAATCAAGAGTTTGTTATTTTGAAATAGTGCTGGTATGTACTATTTACTCAGAAACAGAAAAGAGATGAAGATTTCTGTTTGTATGAGGAAAATGATTTTAGCAACCGTAACTAAAATCCATGGCTGTTCCACACAGGACTGTTGAGAGCAATTAACTTCAGTTGGGGGAACAGTGTGCAGTCTCTTGCTGCTTGAGGTATGACACATTCTAACAAGACGATGTAATGCTGGAAGCTGTCATTTTCCCTATGGGATCCGGTAAGCCATGTTTATTACGATCATAAATAAGGGCTTCACAAGGGCTTATTAAGACTGTAGACTGTTTCTGGGCTAAATCGATTCATTATTAACACATATTTAGCCTTGAGGAATCATTTTATCTGGGTATTTTGATATAATAATATCGGCAGGCACTGTATTAGACACCTTATTCCTTAGGGGCTTTCCCAAAGCTTAAGCAGAGCCTCATTTTCGCGCCGGTGTGGCGCACTTGTTTTTGAGAGGCATGGCATGCAGTCGCATGTGAGAGGAGCTCTGATACTTAGAAAAGACTTTCTGAAGGCGTCATTTGGTATCGTATTCCCCTTTGGGCTTGGTTGGGTCTCAGCAAAGCAGATACCAGGGACTGTAAAGGGGTTAAAGTTTAAAACGGCTCCGGTTCCGTTATTTTAAGGGTTAAAGCTTCCAAATTTGGTGTGCAATACTTTTAAGGCTTTAAGACACTGTGGTGAAAATTTGGTGAATTTTGAACAATTCCTTCATGTTTTTTCGCAATTGCAGTAATAAAGTGTGTTCAGTTTAAAATTTAAAGTGACAGTAACGGTTTTATTTTAAAACGTTTTTGTACTTTGTTATCAAGTTTATGCCTGTTTAACATGTCTGAACTACCAGATAGACTGTGTTCTGAATGTGGGGAAGCCAGAATTCCTATTCATTTAAATAAATGTGATTTATGTGATAATGACAATGATGCCCAAGATGATTCCTCAAGTGAGGGGAGTAAGCATGGTACTGCATCATTCCCTCCTTCGTCTACACGAGTCTTGCCCACTCAGGAGGCCCCTAGTACATCTAGCGCGCCAATACTCCTTACTATGCAACAATTAACGGCTGTAATGGATAATTCTGTCAAAAACATTTTAGCCAAAATGAACCCTTGTCAGCGTAAGCGTGGCTGCTCTGTTTTAGATACTGAAGAGCATGACGACGCTGATATTAATATCTCTGAAGGGCCCCTAACCCAGTCTGATGGGGCCAGGGAGGTTTTGTCTGAGGGAGAAATTACTGATTCAGGGAACATTTCTCAACAGGCTGAACCTGATGTGATTGCATTTAAATTTAAGTTGGAACATCTCCGCATTCTGCTTAAGGAGGTATTATCCACTCTGGATGATTGTGAAAAGTTGGTCATCCCAGAGAAACTATGTAAAATGGACAAGTTCCTAGAGGTGCCGGGGCTCCCAGAAGCTTTTCCTATACCCAAGCGGGTGGCGGACATTGTTAATAAAGAATGGGAAAGGCCCGGTATTCCTTTCGTCCCTCCCCCCATATTTAAAAAATTATTTCCTATGGTCGACCCCAGAAAGGACTTATGGCAGACAGTCCCCAAGGTCGAGGGAGCGGTTTCCACTTTAAACAAACGCACCACTATACCCATAGAGGATAGTTGTGCTTTCAAAGATCCTATGGATAAAAAATTAGAAGGTTTGCTTAAAAAGATGTTTGTTCAGCAGGGTTACCTTCTACAACCAATTTCATGCATTGTCCCTGTCGCTACAGCCGCATGTTTCTGGTTCGATGAGCTGATAAAGACGCTCGATAGTGATTCTCCTCCTTATGAGGAGATTATGGACAGAATCAATGCTCTCAAATTGGCTAATTCTTTCACCCTAGACGCCACTTTGCAATTGGCTAGGTTAGCGGCTAAGAATTCTGGGTTTGCTATTGTGGCGCGCAGAGCGCTTTGGTTGAAATCTTGGTCGGCTGATGCGTCTTCCAAGAACAAGCTACTAAACATTCCTTTCAAGGGGAAAACGCTGTTTGGCCCTGACTTGAAAGAGATTATCTCTGATATCACTGGGGGTAAGGGCCACGCCCTTCCTCAGGATCGGCCTTTCAAGGCAAAAAATAGACCTAATTTTCGTCCCTTTCGTAAAAACGGACCAGCCCAAAGTGCTACGTCCTCTAAGCAAGAGGGTAATACTTCTCAAGCCAAGCCAGCTTGGAGACCAATGCAAGGCTGGAACAAGGGAAAGCAGGCCAAGAAACCTGCCACTGCTACCAAGACAGCATGAAATGTTGGCCCCCGATCCGGGACCGGATCTGGTGGGGGGCAGACTCTCTCTCTTCGCTCAGGCTTGGGCAAGAGATGTTCTGGATCCTTGGGCGCTAGAAATAGTCTCCCAAGGTTATCTTCTGGAATTCAAGGGACTTCCCCCAAGGGGGAGGTTCCACAGGTCTCAGTTGTCTTCAGACCACATAAAAAGACAGGCGTTCTTACATTGTGTAGAAGACCTGTTAAAAATGGGAGTGATTCATCCAGTTCCATTAAGAGAACAAGGGATGGGGTTCTACTCCAATCTGTTCATAGTTCCCAAAAAAGAGGGAACGTTCAGACCAATCTTAGATCTCAAGATCTTAAACAAGTTTCTCAAGGTTCCATCGTTCAAGATGGAAACCATTCGAACTATTCTTCCTTCCATCCAGGAAGGTCAATTCATGACCACGGTGGATTTAAAGGATGCGTATCTACATATTCCTATCCACAAGGAACATCATCGGTTCCTAAGGTTCGCATTCCTGGACAAACATTACCAGTTCGTGGCGCTTCCTTTCGGATTAGCCACTGCTCCAAGGATTTTCACAAAGGTACTAGGGTCCCTTCTAGCTGTGCTACGACCAAGGGGCGTTGCGGTAGTACCTTACTTGGACGACATTCTGATTCAAGCGTCGTCCCTTCCTCAAGCAAAGGCTCACACGGACATCGTCCTGGCCTTTCTCAGATCTCACGGATGGAAAGTGAACGTGGAAAAGAGTTCTCTATCCCCGTCAACAAGGGTTCCCTTCTTGGGAACAATTATAGACTCCTTAGAAATGAGGATTTTTCTGACAGAGGTCAGAAAAACAAAACTTCTAGACTCTTGTCGGATACTTCATTCCGTTCCTCTTCCTTCCATAGCTCAGTGCATGGAAGTGATCGGGTTGATGGTAGCGGCAATGGACATAGTTCCTTTTGCGCGCATTCATCTAAGACCATTACTACTGTGCATGCTCAGTCAGTGGAATGGGGACTATACAGACTTGTCTCCGAAGATACAAGTAAATCAGAGGACCAGAGACTCACTCCGTTGGTGGCTGTCCCTGGACAACCTGTCACAAGGGATGACATTCCGCAGACCAGAGTGGGTCATTGTCACGACCGACGCCAGTCTGATGGGCTGGGGCGCGGTCTGGGGATCCCTGAAAGCTCAGGGTCTTTGGTCTCGGGAAGAATCTCTTCTACCGATAAATATTCTGGAACTGAGAGCGATATTCAATGCTCTCAAGGCTTGGCCTCAGCTAGCGAGGACCAAGTTCATACGGTTTCAATCAGACAACATGACAACTGTTGCGTACATCAACCATCAGGGGGGAACAAGGAGTTCCCTAGCGATGGAAGAAGTGACCAAAATCATTCTATGGGCGGAGTCTCACTCCTGCCACCTGTCTGCTATCCACATCCCAGGAGTGGAAAATTGGGAAGCGGATTTTCTGAGTCGTCAGACATTGCATCCGGGGGAGTGGGAACTCCATCCGGAAATCTTTGCCCAAGTCACTCACCTGTGGGGCATTCCAGACATGGATCTGATGGCCTCTCGTCAGAACTTCAAAGTTCCTTGCTACGGGGCCAGATCCAGGGATCCCAAGGCGGCTCTAGTGGATGCACTAGTAGCACCTTGGACCTTCAAACTAGCT
Organism: Bombina bombina; assembly: GCF_027579735.1. NCBI lineage: Eukaryota > Metazoa > Chordata > Amphibia > Anura > Bombinatoridae > Bombina > Bombina bombina. The sequence goes on from NC_069505.1 coordinate 269,963,655, forward strand.
TATGTGTTCCCGCCATTTCCTCTCATCCCCAGGCTGGTAGCCAGGATCAATCAGGAGAGGGCGTCGGTGATCTTGATAGCTCCTGCGTGGCCACGCAGGACTTGGTATGCAGATCTGGTGAATATGTCATCGGCTCCACCTTGGAAGCTACCTTTGAGACGAGACCTTCTTGTTCAGGGTCCGTTCGAACATCCGAATCTGGTTTCACTCCAGCTGACTGCTTGGAGATTGAACGCTTGATTTTATCGAAGCGAGGATTCTCAGATTCTGTTATCGATACTCTTGTTCAGGCCAGAAAGCCTGTAACTAGAAAGATTTACCACAAAATTTGGAAAAAATATATCTGTTGGTGTGAATCTAAAGGATTCCCTTGGGACAAGGTTAAGATTCCTAGGATTCTATCCTTCCTTCAAGAAGGATTGGAAAAAGGATTATCTGCAAGTTCCCTGAAGGGACAGATTTCTGCCTTGTCGGTGTTACTTCACAAAAAGCTGGCAGCTGTGCCAGATGTTCAAGCCTTTGTTCAGGCTCTGGTTAGAATCAAGCCTGTTTACAAACCTTTGACTCCTCCTTGGAGTCTCAATTTAGTTCTTTCAGTTCTTCAGGGGGTTCCGTTTGAACCCTTACATTCCGTTGATATTAAGTTATTATCTTGGAAAGTTTTGTTTTTAGTTGCAATTTCTTCTGCTAGAAGAGTTTCAGAATTATCTGCTCTGCAGTGTTCTCCTCCTTATCTGGTGTTCCATGCAGATAAGGTGGTTTTACGTACTAAACCTGGTTTTCTTCCAAAAGTTGTTTCTAACAAAAACATTAACCAGGAGATTATCGTACCTTCTCTGTGTCCGAAACCAGTTTCAAAGAAGGAACGTTTGTTGCACAATTTGGATGTTGTTCGCGCTCTAAAATTCTATTTAGATGCTACAAAGGATTTTAGACAAACATCTTCCTTGTTTGTTGTTTATTCAGGTAAAAGGAGAGGTCAAAAAGCAACTTCTACCTCTCTCTCTTTTTGGATTAAAAGCATCATCAGATTGGCTTACGAGACTGCCGGACGGCAGCCTCCCGAAAGAATCACAGCTCATTCCACTAGGGCTGTGGCTTCCACATGGGCCTTCAAGAACGAGGCTTCTGTTGATCAGATATGTAGGGCAGCGACTTGGTCTTCACTGCACACTTTTACCAAATTTTACAAGTTTGATACTTTTGCTTCTTCTGAGGCTATTTTTGGGAGAAAGGTTTTGCAAGCCGTGGTGCCTTCCATTTAGGTGACCTGATTTGCTCCCTCCCTTCATCCGTGTCCTAAAGCTTTGGTATTGGTTCCCACAAGTAAGGATGACGCCGTGGACCGGACACACCTATGTTGGAGAAAACAGAATTTATGTTTACCTGATAAATTTCTTTCTCAAACGGTGTGTCCGGTCCACGGCCCGCCCTGGTTTTTTAATCAGGTCTGATAATTTATTTTCTTTAACTACAGTCACCTCGGTACCATATGGTTTCTCCTATGCAAATATTCCTCCTTAACGTCGGTCGAATGACTGGGGTAGGCGGAGCCTAGGAGGGATCATGTGACCAGCTTTGCTGGGCTCTTTGCCATTTCCTGTTGGGGAAGAGAATATCCCACAAGTAAGGATGACGCCGTGGACCGGACACACCGTTGGAGAAAGAAATTTATCAGGTAAACATAAATTCTGTTTTTTCATCTAGCCTTCAGGCAAATCAATATGCAAACAATACCAGGGGTATTTAGTTTAAATCACACTGTCTAAAAAGGCCTTTAAATAAAAGTAATTCCTATAGTATACTGCTATAACCCTTTCACTGCATGCTTTTGCTATGGCCCTTATTCAAAATCAAGCAAAATCGCCAATTTGCTGCAAAACTTGCTTGAAAATTTCAAGCCGTTGTTCAAAATCAAGTGGCGTTGTCTGTTATATGCAGCTTGCCGGACGATCGCAGAAGAATATACATGCTTGCAATATCCCACACTTCCAAGAGATATATTGGCTTGGAATGACGTTCGTAAAGTAATCAAGGATACAAACACGCAGGCATTCTTGCAGCAAAGCTTTGGCAAGCACCATTATAATAATTATAATGGTGGAAATAGCACTACAAGAAAGTGCTTTCTCCAACATAGGTGTGTCCGGTCCACGGCGTCATCCTTACTTGTGGGATATTCTCTTCCCCAACAGGAAATGGCAAAGAGCCCAGCAAAGCTGGTCACATGATCCCTCCTAGGCTCCGCCTTCCCCAGTCATTCTCTTTGCCGTTGTACAGGCAACATCTCCACGGAGATGGCTTAGAGTTTTTTGGTGTTTAACTGTAGTTTTTATTCTTCAATCAAGAGTTTGTTATTTTAAAATAGTGCTGGTATGTACTATTTACTCTGAAACAGAAAAGTGATGAAGATTTCTGTTTGTAAGAGGAAAATGATTTTAGCAACCGTTACTAAAATCGATGGCTGTTTCCACACAGGACTGTTGAGAGGAATTAACTTCAGTTGGGGGAAACAGTGAGCAGACTTTTGCTGCTTGAGGTATGACACATTTCTAACAAGACGATGTAATGCTGGAAGCTGTCATTTTCCCTATGGGATCCGGTAAGCCATTTTTATTACATAAGAATAAAGGGCTTCACAAGGGCTTTTAAGACTGGTAGACATTTTCTGGGCTAAAACGATTGATATATAAGCATTTTTAATACTTCATAGCTTTGAGGAATTATTTTATTCTTGGGAATTATGTAAAATAACCGGCAGGCACTGTATTGGACACCTTATTCTCTAGGGGCTTTCCCTAATCATAGGCAGAGCCTCATTTTCGCGCCTCTATTGCGCACTTGTTTTTGGGAAGCATGACATGCAGATGCATGTGTGAGGAGCTCTGATACATAGAAAAGGCTTTCTGAAGGCGTCATTTGGTATCGTATTCCCCTTTGGGCTTGGTTGGGTCTCAGCAAAGCAGATACCAGGGACTGTATAGGGGTTAAATATAAAAACGGCTCCGGTTCCGTTATTTTAAGAGTTAAAGCTTTCAAATTTGGTGTGCAATACTTTTAAGGCTTTAAGACACTGTGGTGAAATTTTGGTGAATTTTGAACAATTCCTTCATACTTTTTCACATTTGCAGTAATAAAGTGTGTTCAGTTTAAAATTTAAAGTGACAGTAACGGTTTTATTTTAAAACGTTTTTTGTACTTTGTTATCAAGTTTATGCCTGTTTAACATGTCTGAACTACCAGATAGACTGTGTTCTGTATGTGGGGAAGCCAAGGTTCCTTCTCATTTAAATAGATGTGATTTATGTGACACAAAATTTAGAGAAAATGATGCCCAAGATGATTCCTCAAGTGAGGGGAGTAAGCATGGTACTGCATCATCCCCTCCTTCGTCTACGCCAGTCTTGCCCACACAGGAGGCCCCTAGTACATCTAGTGCGCCAATACTCCTTACTATGCAACAATTAACGGCTGTAATGGATAATTCTATCAAAAACATTTTAGCCAAAATGCCCACTTATCAGCGAAAGCGCGACTGCTCTGTTTTAGAAAATACGGAAGAGCATGAGGACGCTGATGATATTGGTTCTGAAGTGCCCCTACACCAGTCTGAGGGGGCCAGGGAGGTTTTGTCTGAGGGAGAAATTTCAGATTCAGGGAAAATTTCTCAACAAGCTGAACCTGATGTGATTACATTCAAATTTAAATTGGAACATCTCCGCGCTCTGCTTAAGGAGGTGTTATCTACTCTGGATGATTGTGAGAATTTGGTCATTCCAGAGAAATTATGTAAGATGGACAAGTTCCTAGAGGTCCCGGGGCCCCCCGAAGCTTTTCCTATACCCAAGCGGGTGGCGGATATTGTAAACAAAGAATGGGAAAGGCCCGGCATACCTTTCGTCCCTCCCCCTATATTCAAGAAATTGTTTCCTATGGTCGACCCCAGAAAGGACTTATGGCAGACAGTCCCCAAGGTCGAGGGGGCGGTTTCTACTCTAAACAAACGCACCACTATACCCATAGAAGATAGTTGTGCTTTCAAAGATCCTATGGATAAAAAATTAGAGGGTTTGCTTAAAAAGATGTTTGTTCAGCAAGGTTACCTTCTACAACCAATTTCATGCATTGTTCCTGTCACTACAGCAGCGTGTTTCTGGTTCGATGAACTAGAAAAGGCGCTCAATAAAGATTTTTCTTATGAGGAGATTTTGGACAGAATCCATGCTCTCAAATTGGCTAACTCTTTCACCTTAGACGCCACTTTGCAATTGGCTAGATTAGCAGCGAAAAATTCTGGGTTTGCTATTGTGGCGCGCAGAGCGCTTTGGCTAAAATCTTAGTCAGCGGATGCGTCTTCCAAGAATAAATTGCTTAACATTCCTTTCAAGGGGAAAACGCTGTTTGGTCCTGACTTGAAAGAGATTATTTCTGATATCACTGGGGGTAAGGGCCACGCCCTTCCTCAGGATAGGTCTTTCAAGGCTAAAAATAAACCAAATTTTCGTCCCTTTCGCAGAAACGGACCAGCCCCAAGTGCTACATCCTCTAAGCAAGAGGGTAATACTTCTCAAGCCAAGCCAGCCTGGAGGCCAATGCAAGGCTGGAACAAAGGTTAGCAGGCCAAGAAGCCTGCCACTGCTACCAAGACAGCATGAGATGTTGGCCCCCGATCCGGGACCGGATCTGGTGGGGGGCAGACTCTCTCTCTTCGCTCAGGCTTGGGCAAGAGATGTTCTGGATCCTTGGGCGCTGGAAATAGTCTCCCAAGGTTATCTTCTGGAATTCAAGGGGCTTCCCCCAAGGGGGAGGTTCCACAGGTCTCAATTGTCTTCAGACCACATAAAAAAACAGGCATTCTTACATTGTGTAGAAGACCTGTTAAAAATGGGAGTGATTCATCCTGTTCCATTAGGAGAACAAGGGATGGGGTTCTACTCCAATCTGTTCATAGATCCCAAAAAAGAGGGAACATTCAGACCAATCTTAGATCTCAAGATCCTAAACAAGTTTCTCAAGGTTCCATCGTTCAAAATGGAAACCATTCGAACAATTCTTCCTTCCATCCAGGAAGGTCAATTCATGACCACGGTGGATTTAAAGGATGCGTATCTACATATTCCTATCCACAAGGAACATCATCGGTTCCTAAGGTTCGCCTTCCTGGACAAGCATTACCAGTTTGTGGCACTTCCGTTCGGATTAGCCACTGCTCCAAGAATTTTCACAAAGATACTGGGGTCCCTTCTAGCGGTGCTAAGACCAAGGGGCATTGCAGTAGTACCTTACTTGGACGACATCCTGATTCAAGCGTCGTCCCTTCCACAAGCAAAGGCTCACACGGACATCGTCCTGGCCTTTCTCAGATCTCACGGGTGGAAAGTGAACGTAGAAAAAAGTTCTCTATCTCCGTCAACAAGAGTTCCCTTCTTGGGAACAATAATAGACTCCTTAGAAATGAGGATTTTTCTGACAGAGGCCAGAAAATCAAAACTTCTAAACTCTTGTCAAGTTCTTCATTCTGTTCCTCTTCCTTCCATAGCGCAGTGCATGGAAGTAATAGGTTTGATGGTCGCGGCAATGGACATAGTTCCTTTTGCGCGAATTCATCTGAGACCATTACAACTGTGCATGCTCAGTCAGTGGAATGGGGATTATACAGACTTGTCTCCGACGATACAAGTAGATCAGAGGACCAGAGATTCACTCCGTTGGTGGCTGTCCCTGGACAACCTGTCACAGGGGATGAGCTTCCGCAGACCAGAGTGGGTCATTGTCACGACCGACGCTTGTCTGGTGGGCTGGGGCGCGGTCTGGGGACTCCTGAAAGCTCAGGGTCTTTGGTCTCGGGAAGAATCTCTTCTCCCGATAAATATTCTGGAACTAAGAGCGATATTCAATGCTCTCAAGGCTTGGCCTCAGCTAGCAAAGGCCAAATTCATACGGTTTCAATCGGACAACATGACGACTGTTGCGTACATCAACCATCAGGGGGGAACAAGGAGTTCCCTGGCGATGGAAGAAGTGACCAAAATCATTCATTGGGAGGAGTCTCACTCCTGCCACTTGTCTGCAATCCACATTCCAGGAGTGGAAAATTGGGAAGCGGATTTTCTGAGTCGTCAGTCATTTCATCCGGGGGAGTGGGAACTCCATCCGGAAATCTTTGCCCAAATTACTCAGTTGTGGGGCAGTCCAGACATGGATCTGATGGCCTCTCGTCAGAACTTCAAGGTTCCTTGCTACGGGTCCAGATCCAGGGATCCCAAGGCGACTCTAGTAGATGCACTAGTAGCACCTTGGACCTTCAAACTAGCGTATGTATTCCCACCGTTTCCTCTCATCCCCAGGCTGGTAGCCAGGATCTATCAGGAGAGGGCATCGGTGATCTTGATAGCTCCTGCGTGGCCACGCAGGACTTGGTATGCAGACCTGGTGAATATGTCATCGGCTCCACCATGGAAGCTACCTTTGAGACGGGACCTTCTTGTTCAAGGTCCGTTCGAACATCCGAATCTGGTCTCACTCCAACTGACTGCTTGGAGATTGAACGCTTGATTTTATCAAAGCGAGGGTTCTCAGATTCTGTCATTGATACTCTTGTTCAGGCCAGAAAGCCTGTAACTAGAAAAATTTACCATAAAATATGGAAAAAATATATCTGTTGGTGTGAATCTAAAGGATTCCCATGGAACAAGATTAAAATTCCTAAGATTCTATCCTTTCTACAAGAGGGTTTGGAGAAAGGATTATCTGCAAGTTCTTTGAAGGGACAGATTTCTGCTTTATCTGTTTTACTTCACAAATAGCTGGCGGCTGTGCCAGATGTTCAAGCTTTTGTTCAGGCTCTGGTTAGAATCAAGCCTGTTTACAAACCTTTGACTCCTCCTTGGAGTCTCAATTTAGTTCTTTCAGTTCTTCAGGGGGTTCCGTTTGAACCCTTACATTCCGTTGATATTAAGTTATTATCTTGGAAAGTTTTGTTTTTGGTTGCAATTTCTTCTGCTAGAAGAGTTTCAGAGTTATCTGCTCTGCAGTGTTCTCCTCCTTATCTGGTGTTCCATGCAGATAAGGTGGTTTTGCGTACTAAACCTGGTTTTCTTCCGAAAGTTGTTTCTAACAAAAACATTAACCAGGAGATAGTCGTGCCTTCTTTGTGTCCGAATCCAGTTTCAAAGAAGGAACGTTTGTTGCACAATTTGGATGTAGTTCGTGCTCTAAAATTCTATTTAGATGCTACAAAGGATTTTAGACAAACATCTTCCTTGTTTGTTGTTTATTCTGGTAAAAGGAGAGGTCAAAAAGCAACTTCTACCTCTCTCTCTTTTTGGCTTAAAAGCATCATCAGATTGGCTTACGAGACTGCCGGACGGCAGCCTCCTGAAAGAATCACAGCTCATTCCACTAGGGCCGTGGCTTCCACATGGGCCTTCAAGAACGAGGCTTCTGTTGATCAGATATGTAAGGCAGCGACTTGGTCTTCACTGCACACTTTTACTAAATTTTACAAATTTGATACTTTTGCTTCTTCTGAGGCTATTTTTGGGAGAAAGGTTTTGCAAGCCGTGGTGCCTTCCATCTAGGTGACCTGATTTGCTCCCTCCCTTCATCCGTGTCCTAAAGCTTTGGTATTGGTTCCCACAAGTAAGGATGACGCCGTGGACCGGACACACCTATGTTGGAGAAAACAGAATTTATGTTTACCTGATAAATTACTTTCTCCAACGGTGTGTCCGGTCCACGGCCCGCCCTGGTTTTTTTAATCAGGTCTGATAATTTATTTTCTTTAACTACAGTCACCACGGTATCATATGATTTCTCCTATGCAAATATTCCTCCTTTACGTCGGTCGAATGACTGGGGAAGGCGGAGCCTAGGAGGGATCATGTGACCAGCTTTGCTGGGCTCTTTGCCATTTCCTGTTGGGGAAGAGAATATCCCACAAGTAAGGATGACGCCGTGGACCGGACACACCGTTGGAGAAAGTAATTTATCAGGTAAACATAAATTCTGTTTTTATATGCATAATGCATCATTTTATTTTTGGTCCTTTTAAGAGATTTATTCTCTCTGGTTTCTCTAGGCATACACAGACCCTGCTAAATTAAAGAAAAAAATTGACTTTTTTTTTCTTTCAAGTGTTGAAAATTTCCTTTAGTGTAAATTTAAAGGGACAGTCTAAACCAGAATTGTTATTGTTTAAAAAGACATATAATCCCTTTGTTACACATTCCCCAATTTTGCAAAACCAACACGGTTATATTAATATACTTTTTACCTCTGTGATTACCTTGTATCTAAGCCTCTGCAGACTGCCCCCTTATTTTAGTTTTTTTTTTTTGACAGACTTGCATTTTAGCCAATCCGTGCCGACTCCTAGGCAACTCCATGGGAATGAGCACAATGTTATCTATATGGCACACACAAACTAACACCCTCTAGTTGTGAAAAACCGTCAAAATGCATTCAGGTAAGAGGTGGCCTTCAAGGGCTAAGAAATTAGCATATGAGCCTTCATAGGTTTAGCTTTCAACAAAGAATACCAAGAGAATAAAGTAAATTTGATGATAAAAGTAAATTGGAAAATTGTTTAAAATGACATTCTCTATCTGAATCATGAAAGTTTATTTTTGACTAGACTGTCCCTTTAATCTCTCTACATGTTGGTGAAAACAGTGGAGTTTTTGATCAAGGAACATTAACAACACAGTTACTCTACATAACGTGCATATTTTGTTAGGGTTGCATTATATCACTGTTATTGATTATAGAAAAATATTAAAAAAAACTAAACAAAGTGCAGATCGTCACGTTGCTTTAATTCTGCATCTTGACAATGCAAGTTACTGAACAGAACACTTGCTAGATTAAAAGTAGGGTCAGCTATGTTTTTATATTTTGTGTGACAAGACCATTATTTTGCCACTCATGTGATGTGACTGGTGGATATATAGCATCGTCCCTCTTCACAATTTTCAGATATCTTTTTATTTCTAGTTAAAGGACCACTACACACAGCAGTATAGCATAACCAATAAATGCATAATAAAAAGATAAAGCAATAGCACTTAGTCTAAATTTCTAATGAGTAACAGATTTTTTTTCTGACAAATTTCAAAGTTAGTTAAATTTTACTTCCCACTGCATCATGTGACAGCCATCAGCCAATCACAAAATACGTATATGTATATATTGTGAATTCTTGCACATACTCAGTAGGTGCCTGTGCCTCAGAAAGTGTGCATATAACAGATTGTGTACATTAACCCTTTCACTGCTAAGCCTATTTTTTTTTTTTTTTTTTTTTTCTTTTTTTTTTACACCAGTAATTTTTTTACTTTTTTGCTACCTTCATTTAAACCCTGTGGTAAATCAAATTGCAATGAATGACCCACACAAAGTATATATTGTTTTTCTCTTGTAAAGGTGTATCCAGTCCACAGGTTCATCCATTACTTGTGGGATATTCTCCTTCCCAACAGGAAGCTGCAAGAGGACACCCACAGCAGAGCTGTCTATATAGCTCCTCCCCTAACTGCCACCCCCAGTCATTCTCTTGCAGCTCTCAACAAGAAATGAAGTATCAAGAGAGATGTGGTGACTTAGTGTAGTTTTTACCTTCAATCAAAAGTTTGTTTTTTAAACGGTACCAGCGTTGTACTGTTTTTTCTTTCATGTAATTAGCAAGAGTCCATGAGCTAGTGACGTATGGGATATACATTCCTACCAGGAGGGGCAAAGTTTCCCAAACCTCAAAATGACTATAAATACACCCCTCACCACACCCACAATTCAGTTTTTTACAAACTTTGCCTCCTATGGAGGTGGTGAAGTAAGTTTGTGCTAGATTCTACGTTGATATGCGCTCCGCAGCAAGTTGGAGCCCGGTTTTCCTCTCAGCGTGCAGTGAATGTCAGAGGGATGTGAGGAGAGTATTGCCTATTTGAATGCAGTGATCTCCTTCTACGGGGTCTATTTCATAGGTTCTCTGTTATCGGTCGTAGAGATTCATCTCTTACCTCCCTTTTCAGATTGACGATATACTCTTATTTATATTCCATTACCTCTGCTGATTTTCGTTTCAGTACTGGTTTGGCTTTCTACAAACATGTAGATGAGTGTCCTGGGGTAAGTAAATCTTATTTTCTGTGACACGCTAAGCTATGGTTGGGCACTTTATTTATAAAGTTCTAAATATATGTATTCAAACATTTATTTGCCTTGACTCAGAATGTTCAACATTCCTTATTTTCAGACAGTCAGTTTCATATTTGGGATAATGCGTTTGAATCAATCATTTTTTCTTACCTTAAAAATTTGACTTTTTTTCCCTGTGGGCTGTTAGGCTCGCGGGGGCTGAAAATGCTTCATTTTATTGCGTCATTCTTGGCGCAGACTTTTTTGGCGCAAAAAATCTTTTCTGTTTCCGGCGTCATACGTGTCGCCGGAAGTTGCGTCATTTTTTGACGTCCTTTTGCGCCAAAAATGTCGGCGTTCCGGATGTGGCGTCATTTTTGGCGCCAAAAAATATGGGCGTCGCTTTTGTCTCCACATTATTTCAGTCTCATTTTTTCTTTGCTTCTGGTTACGAGAAGCTTGTTTATTGGCATTTTTTCCCATTCCTGAAACTGTCATTTAAGGAATTTGATCAATTTTGCTTTATATGTTGTTTTTTCTCTTACATATTGCAAGATGTCTCACGTTGCATCTGAGTCAGAAGATACTTCAGGAAAATCGCTGTCTAGTGCTGGAACTACCAAAGCTAAGTGTATCTGCTGTAAACTTTTGGTAGCTATTCCTCCGGCTGTTGTTTGTATTAATTGTCATGACAAACTTGTTAAAGCAGATAATATTTCCTTTAGTAATGTACCATTGCCTGTTGCAGTTCCCTCAACATCTAAGGTGCAGAATGTTCCTGATAACATAAGAGATTTTGTTTCTGAATCCATCAAGAAGGCTATGTCTGTTATTTCTCCTTCTAGTAAACATAAAAAATCTTTTAAAACTTCTCTCTCTACAGATGAATTTTTAAATGAACATCATCATTCTGATTCTGATGACTCTTCTGGTTCAGAGGATTCTGTCTCAGAGATTGATGCTGATAAATCTTCATATTTATTTAAAATGGAATTTATTCGTTCTTTACTTAAAGAAGTACTAATTGCTTTAGAAATAGAGGTACTAATTCTAAACGTTTAGATAAGGTGTTTAAATCTCCTGTGGTTATTCCAGAAGTTTTTCCTGTTCCTAATGCTATTTCTGAAGTAATTTCCAGAGAATGGGATAAATTGGGTAATTCATTTACTCCTTCTAAACGTTTTAAGCAATTATATCCTGTGCCGTCTGACAGATTAGAATTTTGGGACAAAATCCCTAAAGTTGATGGGGCTATTTCTACCCTTGCTAAACGTACTACTATTCCTACGTCAGATGGTACTTCGTTTAAAGATCCTTTAGATAGGAAAATTGAATCCTTTCTAAGAAAAGCTTATCTGTGTTCAGGTAATCTTCTTAGACCTGCTATATCTTTGGCTGATGTTGCTGCAGCTTCAACGTTTTGGTTGGAGACTTAAGCACAACAAGTAACAGATCATGATTCTCATAATATTATTATTCTTCTTCAGCATGCTAATAATTTTATCTGTGATGCCATTTTTGATATTATCAGAGTTGATGTCAGGTTTATGTCTCTAGCTATTTTAGCTAGAAGAGCTTTATGGCTTAAAACTTGGAATGCTGATATGGCTTCTAAATCAACTCTACTTTCCATTTCTTTCCAGGGTAACAAATTATTTGGTTCTCAGTTGGATTCTATTATCTCAACTGTTACTGGTGGGAAAGGAACTTTTTTACCACAGGATAAAAAATCTAAGGGTAAAAACAGGGCTAATAATCGTTTTCGTTCCTTTCGTTTCAACAAAGAACAAAAGCCTGATCCTTCATCCTCAGGAGCAGTTTCAGTTTGGAAACCATTTCCAGTCTGGAATAAATCCAAGCCTTCTGGAAAGGCAAAGCCTGCTTCTAAGTCCACATGAAGGTGCGGCCCTCATTCCAGCTCAGCTGGTAGGGGGCAGGTTACGTTTTTTCAAAGAAATTTGGATCAATTCTGTTCACAATCTTTGGATTCAGAACATTGTTTCAGAAGGGTACAGAATTGGTTTCAAGATGAGACCTCCTGCAAAGAGATTTTTTCTTTCCCGTGTCCCAGTAAATCCAGTGAAAGCTCAAGCATTTCTGAATTGTGTTTCAGATCTAGAGTTGGCTGGAGTAATTATGCCAGTTCCAGTTCTGGAACAGGGGATGGGGTTTTATTCAAATCTCTTCATTGTACCGAAGAAGGAGAATTCCTTCAGACCAGTTCTGGATCTAAAAATATTGAATCGTTATGTAAGGGTACCAACGTTCAAAATGGTAACTGTAAGGACTATCTTGCCTTTTGTTCAGCAAGGGCATTATATGTCCACAATAGATTTACAGGATGCTTATCTGCATATTCCGATTCATCCAGATCATTATCAGTTCCTGAGATTCTCTTTTCTGGACAAGCATTACCAGTTTGTGGCTCTGCCGTTTGGCCTAGCTACAGCTCCAAGAATTTTTACAAAGGTTCTCGGTGCCCTTCTGTCTGTAATCAGAGAACAGGGTATTGTGGTATTTCCTTATTTGGACGATATCTTGGTACTTGTTCAGTCTTTACATTTAGCAGAATCTCATACGAATCGACTTGTGTTGTTTCTTCAAGATCATGGTTGGAGGATCAATTTACCAAAAAGTTCATTGATTCCTCAGACAAGGGTAACTTTTCTGGGTTTCCAGATAGATTCAGTGTCCATGACTCTGTCTTTAACAGACAAGAGACGTCTAAAATTGATTTCAGCTTGTCGAAACCTTCAGTCACTATCATTCCCTTCGGTAGCCTTATGCATGGAAATTCTAGGTCTTATGACTGCTGCATCGGACGCGATCCCCTTTGCTCGTTTTCACATGCGACCTCTTCAGCTCTGTATGCTGAATCAATGGTGCAGGGATTACACAAAGATATCTCAATTAATATCTTTAAAACCGATTGTACGACACTCTCTAACGTGGTGGACAGATCACCATCGTTTAATTCAGGGGGCTTCTTTTGTGCTTCCGACCTGGACTGTAATTTCAACAGATGCAAGTCTTACAGGTTGGGGAGCTGTGTGTGGGTCTCTAACGGCACAAGGGGTTTGGGAATCTCAGGAGGTGAGATTTCCGATCAATATTTTGGAACTCTGTGCAATTTTCAGAGCTCTTCAGTCTTGGCCTCTTCTGAAGAGAGAATCGTTCATTTGTTTTCAGACAGACAATGTCACAACTGTGGCATACATCAATCATCAAGGAGGGACTCACAGTCCTCTGGCTATGAAAGAAGTATCTCGAATTCTGGTTTGGGCGGAATCCAGCTCCTGTCTAATCTCTGCGGTTCATATCCCAGGTATAGACAATTGGGAAGCGGATTATCTCAGTCGCCAAACGTTGCATCCGGGCGAATGGTCTCTTCACCCAGAGGTATTTCTTCAGATTGTTCAAATATGGGAGCTTCCAGAAATAGATCTGATGGTGTCTCATCTAAACAAGAAACTTCCCAGGTATCTGTCCAGATCCCGGGATCCTCAGGCGGAAGCAGTGGATGCATTATCACTTCCTTGGAAGTATCATCCTGCTTATATCTTTCCGCCTCTAGTTCTTCTTCCAAGAGTAATCTCCAAGATTCTGAAGGAATGCTTGTTTGTTCTGCTGGTAGCTCCGGCATGGCCTCACAGGTTTTGGTATGCGGATCTTGTCCGGATGGCCTCTTGCCATCCGTGGACTCTTCCGCTACGACCAGACCTTCTGTCGCAAGGTCCTTTTTTCCATCAGGATCTCAAATCCTTAAATTTAAAGGTATGGAGATTGAACGCTTGATTCTTAGTCAAAGAGGTTTCTCTGACTCTGTGATTAATACTATGTTACAGGCTCGTAAATCTGTATCCAGAGAGATATATTATAGAGTCTGGAAGACTTATATTTCTTGGTGTCTTTCTCATCATTTTTCTTGGCATTCTTTAGAATTACAAGAATTTTACAGTTTCTTCAGGATGGTTTAGATAAAGGTTTGTCCGCAAGTTCCTTGAAAGGACAAATCTCTGCTCTTTCTGTTCTTTTTCACAGAAAGATTGCTAATCTTCCTGATATTCATTGTTTTGTACAAGCTTTGGTTCGTATAAAACCTGTCATTAAGTCAATTTCTCCTCCTTGGAGTTTGAATTTGGTTCTAGGGGCTCTTCGAGCTCCTCCGTTTGAACCTATGCATTCATTGGACATTAAATTAATTTCTTGGAAAGTTTTGTTCCTTTTGGCAATCTCTTCTGCCAGAAGAGTTTCTGAATTATCTGCTCTTTCTTGTGAGTCTCCTTTTCTGATTTTTCATTAGGATAAGGCAGTGTTGCGAACTTCTTTTGAATTTTTACCTAAAGTTGTGAATTCCAACAACATTAGTAGAGAAATTGTGGTTCCTTCATTATGTCCTAATCCTAAGAATTCTAAGGAGAAATCGTTACATTCTTTGGATGTTGTTAGAGCTTTGAAATATTATGTTGAAGCTACTAAGTCTTTCCGAAACACTTCTAGTTTATTTGTTATCTTTTCCGGTTCTAGAAAAGGCCAGAAAGCTTCTGCCATTTCTTTGGCATCTTGGTTGAAATCTTTAATTCATCTTGCCTATGTTGAGTCGGGTAAAACTCCGCCTCAAAGGATTACAGCTCATTCTACTAGGTCAGTTTCTACTTCCTGGGCGTTTAGGAATGAAGCTTCGATTGATCAGATTTGCAAAGCAGCAACTTGGTCCTCTTTGCATACTTTTACTAAATTCTACCATTTTGATGTATTTTCTTCTTCTGAAGCAGTTTTTGGTAGAAAAGTACTTCAGGCAGTGGTTTCAGTTTGAATCTTCTGCTTATGTTTTTCATTAAACTTTATTTTGGGTGTGGATTATTTTCAGCAGGAATTGGCTGTCTTTATTTTATCCCTCCCTCTCTAGTGACTCTTGCGTGGAAAGATCCACATCTTGGGTAATCATTATCCCATACGTCACTAGCTCATGGACTCTTGCTAATTACATGAAAGAAAACATAATTTATGTAAGAACTTACCTGATAAATTCATTTCTTTCATATTAGCAAGAGTCCATGAGGCCCACCCTTTTTTTGTGGTGGTTATGATTTTTGTATAAAGCACAATTATTCCAATTCCTTATTTTATATGCTTTCGCACTTTTTTATCACCCCACTTCTTGGCTATTCGTTAAACTGAATTGTGGGTGTGGTGAGGGGTGTATTTATAGGCATTTTGAGGTTTGGGAAACTTTGCCCCTCCTGGTAGGAATGTATATCCCATACGTCACTAGCTCATGGACTCTTGCTAATATGAAAGAAATGAATTTATCAGGTAAGTTCTTACATAAATTATGTTTACTCTCAGGCAGAAATTGTAAGAAGAATTCTGCCTGGAGGTTTTGATGATCTTAGCGGTTTGTAACTAAGGTCCATTGCTGTTCTCACACATAACTGAAGAGTATGGAAAGAAAACTTCAGTTGGGGGGACGGTCTGCAGATTGCCTGCTTTGAGGTATGTTCAGTATATTTTTTTCTAAAGAGATGATAAGGTCTAGAAAATGCTGACAGTGCCTGGTATATTTAAGGTAAGCCTGATACAGTGATTTAAAAACAACTGGGATCATGCTTGCAAATAAGGGTAATATTCATGTTAATACTTATATTAATTAGTGTAAAAACGTTTGCATGATTTATAAAAATAAAAACGTTTTTTCTCTGAGGGTGATAAATCTTTATTTGGGGCCTAGTTTTCCACATGGCTTGTTAGATTACTCCTAGGAGTACTTTTTTAAGGCCCTCTGACTTTGAGTGCATGGTAGGGAGGGGCCTATTTTCAAGCTCTAAATGTGCAGTTGATTTTCAGTCTGAGACATCCAGCTTCCCTGAAGGAGTGCTCTGGCTTATAGGACCTCTATAGAGGGTTTTGTTCCTGCAGAAATCGTTTTTAAGGGTAGGTAGGGGCCACAGCACAGCTGTGGCAGTGTGTTTGACTGTTTGTTAGCAGTTTTAATGTTTTTCTAATTCGTTTTTGGGCTTGAGGGGTTAATCATCCATTTGCAAGTGGGTGCAATGCTGCTTTAGTCCCTTATACACACTGTAAAAGTTTCGTAGAGTTTACTACTTTTTTTCACTGTTTTGCAGTTTATGTGGTAGTTTTTTTTCTCTTAAAGGCACAGTACCGTTTTTATATTATTGCTTTTTTCACATTTATTAAAGTGTTTTCCAAGCTTGCTGGTCTCATTACTAGTCTGTTAAACATGTCTGACATAGAGGAAACTCCTTGTTCATTATGTTTAGAAGCCATTGTGGAACCCCCTCTTAGAATGTGTACGAAATGCACTGACCTTTCTATAAGTTATAAAGATCATATTATGGCTTTTAAAGATTTATCACCTGAGGTTTCTGAGACTGACAAAAGGGAGGTTATGCCATCTAGCTCTCCCCTCGTGTCAGAACCCATAACTCCCGCTCAAGGGACGCCAAGTACATCTAGCGCGTCCAATGCGTTTACCTTATAAGACATGGCGGCAGTTATGAATCATACCCTCACAGAGGTATTGTCCAAACTGCCAGGGTTACAAGGAAAGCGAGACAGCTCTGGGGCTAGAACAAATACAGAGCTCTCTGACGCTTTAGTAGCTATGTCTGATATACCCTCACAATGTGCAGAAGTTGAAGCAGGAGAGCTTCTATCTGTGGGTGACTTCTGTGATTCAGGGAAGGCGTTACTTCAGTCTGACTCTGAAAAGACAGCATTTAAATTTAAGCTTGAACACCTCCGCATGTTGCTCAGGGAGGTTTTAGCGACTCCGGATGACTGTGACACCATTGTAGTCCCAGAGAAATTGTGTAAAATGGACAAATACTTTGCAGTGCTTGTTTACACTGACATTTTTCCAATCCCTAAGAGGTTTTCAGAAATTATTACTAAGGAATGGGATAGACCAGGTGTACCGTTCTCTCCCCCTCCTGCTTTTAAAAAGATGTTTCCTATAGATGCCGCTACACAGGACTCGTGGCAGACGGTCTCTAAGGTGGAGGGAGCAGTCTCTACCCTAGCTAAGCGTACAACTATTCCTGTCGAGGACAGTTGTACTTTCCTAGATCCTATGGATAAATAATTAGAGGGTTTCCTTAAGAAAATCTTTATACAACAAGGTTTTATTCTCCAGCCTCTTGCATGCATTGCCCCAGTCACTGCTGCAGTGGCTTTCTGGTTCGAGTCTCTGGAGGAGGCTCTACAGGTAGAAACCCCGTTGGATGATATCCTTGACAGGCTTAAAGCTCTTAAGTTAGCCAATTCATTTATTTCTGACGCCGTTTTTCATTTAACCAAGCTAACGGCTAAAAATTCAGGTTTTGCCATTCAGGCGCGTTGGGCGCTATGGCTTAAATCCTGGTCAGCTGATGTCACTTCAAAGTCTAAACTTCTCAATATCCCCTTCAAAGGGCAGACCCTATTTGGGCCTGGACTGAAGGAGATCATTTTTGATATTACTGGAGGAAAAGGCCACGCCCTTCCCCAGGATAGGTTCAACAAGTTAAGGACCAAACAGACTAATTTTCGTTCCTTTCGAAACTTCAAGAGTGGCGCAGCTTCATCTTCCTCTTCTACAAAACAAGAGGGAAATTTTGCCCAGTCCAAGCCAGTCTGGAGACCTAACCAGGCTTGGAACAAGGGGAAACAGGCCAAAAAGCCTGCTGCTGCCTCTAAGACAGCATGAAGGAGTAGCCCCTGATCCGGGACCGGATCTAGTGGGGGGCAGACTTTCTCTCTTCGCCCAGGCTTGGGCAAGAGATGTCCAGGATCCCTGGGCTCTGGAGATTGTTTCCCAGGGATATCTTCTGGATTTCAAAGCTTCATCTCCAAAGGGGAGATTTCATCTCTCACAATTATCTGCAAACCAGATAAAGAGAGAGGCAATCTTACATTGCGTTCAAGACCTACTAGTTATGGGAGTGATCCACCCAGTTCCAAAGGAGGAACAGGGGCAGGGCTTCTATTCAAATCTGTTTATAGTTCCCAAGAAAGAGGGAACTTTCAGACCAATCTTGGATCTCAAGATCCTAAACAAATTTCTCAGGGTCCCATCCTTCAAGATGGAGACTATTCGAACCATCCTACCTATGATCCAGGAGGGTCAATATATGACTACCATGGATTTAAAGGATGCTTATCTACACATTCCGATACACAGGGATTATCATCAGTTTCTCAGGTTCGCCTTCCTAGACAGGCATTACCAGTTTGTGGCTCTTCCCTTCGGGTTAGCCACGGCACCAAGAATCTTTACAAAGGTTCTAGGGTCCCTTCTGGTGGTTCTAAGGCCGGGGGGTATAGCAGTGGCCCCTTACATAGATGACATCCTGATACAGGCGTCGACCTTTCAAATCGCCAGGTCCCATACGGACATTGTTCTGGCATTCCTGAGGTCTCACGGGTGGAAGGTGAACGAAGGAAAGAGTTCTCTCTCCCCTCTCACAAGAGTTTCCTTCCTAGGAATTCTGATAGACTCAGTAGAAATGAAGATTTATCTGACAGAGGTCAGGTTGTCAAAACTTCTAACTTCCTGCCGTGCTCTTTATTCCACTTCCCATCCGTCAGTGGCTCAGTGTATGGAGGTAATCGGATTAATGGTAGCGGCAATGGACATAGTTCCGTTTGCCCTCCTACATCTCAGACCACTGCAACTTTGCATGCTCAATTAGTGGAATGGGGATTACACATATTTGTCCCCTCTACTAAATCTGGATCAAGAGACCAGGGATTCTCTTCTCTGGTGGCTATCTTGGGTCCATCTGTCCAAGGGAATGAGTTTCCGCAGGCCAGAATGGACTATAGTAACGACAGATGCCAGCCTTCTGGGCTGGGGTGCAGTCTGGAACTCCCTGAAGGCTCAGGGTTCGTGGACTCAGGAGGAGGCCCTCCTTCCGATAAACATTCTGGAACTAAGAGCGATATTCAATGCTCTTCAGGCTTGGTCTCAGCTAGCTGCGGTCAGGTTCATCAGATTTCAGTCGGACAACATCACAACTGTAGCCTATATAAACCATCAGGGGGGAACAAGGAGCCCCCTGGCAATGTTGGAGGTTTCAAAGATAATTCTATGGGCAGAGGTTCACTCTTGCCATCTCTCAGCTATCCATATCCCAGGAGTAGAGAACTGGGAGGCAGATTTTCTAAGTCGGCAGACTTTTCATCCGGGGGAGTGGGAGCTCCATCCGGAGGTATTTGACCAGTTGATTCAACTATGGGGCAAACCAGAACTGGATCTCATGGCGTCTCGTCAGAACGCCAAGCTTCCTTGTTACGGGTCCAGGTCCAGGGATCCCAAGGCAGCACTGATAGATGCTCTAGCAGCGCCCTGGTCCTTCAGCCTGGCTTATGTGTTTCCACCGTTTCCTCTGCTCCCTCGTCTGATTGCCAAGATCAAGCAGGAGAGAGCTTCGGTGATCTTGATAGCCCCTGCGTGGCCACGCAGGACTTGGTATGCAGATCTGGTGGACATGTCATCTTTTCCACCATGTACTCTGGCGCTAAGGCAGGACCTTCTACTTCAAGGTCCCTTCAAACATCCAAATCTAATTTCTCTACGTCTGACTGCTTGGAGATTGAACGCTTGATTCTATCAAAGCGTGGTTTTTCCGAATCGGTCATTGATACCTTAATTCAGGCTCGAAAGCCTGTCACCAGGAAGATCTATCATAAGATATGGTGTAAATATCTTCACTGGTGTGAATCCAAGGGTTACTCATGGAGTAAGGTCAGGATTCCTAGGATATTATCTTTTCTCCAAGAAGGATTGGAGAAGGGATTGTCAGCTAGTTCCTTAAAGGGACAGATTTCTGCTCTGTCTATTCTTTTGCACAAACGTCTGGCTGAGGTTCCAGACGTTCAGGCGTTTTGTCAGGCTTTAGTTAGAATCAAGCCTGTGTTTAAACCTGTTGCTCCGCCATGGAGTTTAAATTTAGTTCTTAAAGTTCTTCAAGAGGTTCCGTTTGAACCTTTGCATTCCATAGATATTAAGCTTTTATCTTGGAAAGTTCTGTTTTTAGTAGCTATCTCCTCGACTCGAAGAGTTTCAGAGTTATCTGCTTTACAGTGTAATTCCCCTTATCTGATTTTCCATGCAGATAAGGTAGTGTTACGTACCAAACCTGGGTTTCTTCCTAAGGTGGTATCTAATAAGAATATCAATCAGGAGATTGTTGTTCCTTCACTATGTCCTAATCCTTCTTCAAAGAAGGAACGTCTATTACACAATCTTGATGTGGTTCATGCTTTAAAGTTTTATTTACATCTGCTTTGTTTGTTGTCTACTCTGGACAGAGGAGAGGCCAAAAGGCTTCGGCAACTTCTCTTTCTTTTTGGCTAAGAAGTATAATACGCTTAGCTTATGAGACTGCTGGCCAGCAGCCTCCTGAAAGAATTACAGCTCATTCTACTAGAGCAGTAGCTTCCTCATGGGCTTTTAAACATGAGGCCTCTGTTGAACAGATTTGTAAGGCGGCGACTTGGTCTTCGCTTCATACCTTTTCGAAATTCTATAAATTTGATACTTTTGCTTCTTCGGAGGCTATTTTTGGGAGAAAGGTCTTACAGGCAGTGGTGCCTTCCGTTTAAGTTCCTGCCTTGTCCCTCCCTTCATCCGTGTTCTAAAGCTTTGGTAATGGTATCCCACAAGTAATGGATGAACCCGTGGACTGGATACACCTTTACAAGAGAAAACAAAATGTATGCTTACCTGATAAATTTATTTCTCTTGTGGTGTATCCAGTCCACGGCCCGCCCTGTCATTTTAAGGCAGGTGTTTTTATTTTTAAACTACAGTCACCACTGCACCCTATAGTTTCTCCTTTCTTTCTTGCTTGTCTTCGGTCGAATGACTGGGGGTGGCAGTTAGGGGAGGAGCTATATAGACAGCTCTGCTGTGGGTGTCCTCTTGCAGCTTCCTGTTGGGAAGGAGAATATCCCACAAGTAATGGATGAACCCGTGGACTGGATACACCACAAGAGAAATAAATTTATCAGGTAAGCATAAATTTTGTTTTTTCAACAGGACCAGCAAATTCACAATAAAGCATTATTACTTTTATAATTCATGGTAAATAAAATAGCTGCGGCAAAAAATGTAATTTTTTTTTTTTTAAAAGTATAATTGTTTGTTAAATTTTAGTAAATAATACTGAGAATGGCAGAGTGGCCACTGCTGTTCCTTTGATCCCCTTACTAAATTGTCATCAGTAGGGGCCCATACAAGCTTTTGGGTTTATAATATAGATTAGAGAGGTCCTATTGTGCAGTATAGAAATAAAGGCACTTTTTTTTTGCAAGGTGTTTACTATTTCCAAAGTGATCACCTGTCTATACAGACAAAAATCATGACTTTTTTGAGAGGGACTTTATTAGGGGGTCTCTACACATACCAGAATTGTTAATGCCCATATGACGACCCATTCCCAAGTAAATCTCCCATGTGTGTTTTTTTTTTTTTTTGTTAAACTTTATTTTGAAATGATTTGCTGTGTGGAACTGCTCCAAGACCACTTGAAGGAGCTGATGGTCCTCTTTTAAATGAGAGGGGTCTTGGAGTTTTGTAGCTGCTATGGGAGCTGAGATCGAGAGGATTAAAGAACCTCACCACATCCAGTTCCCATGCAGCTACACTGAACTTCCCGGTTCTGCCCACTTTGTGATGTCATCATGTGCATACATGGTGATGTCACCGGCACTCCCATGAAGTCTGGGAGTGCTGCCCACTAGGCCACCAATGATACCCAACTTATAGTAATGGGGATTGCAGAAAACCGTGTTTGATTGGCGATCCCCTGTGCATGACAAGAAGGGCTTGTGATGCGCTTACAGGTAGCAATGTGCATGATGAGAACGCCTCGTCATGCGCATCAGAGGGGTTAAGATACTGGAATTGAATTGTCAAGTTGTTTACAATTGTGTGCACTATCTGAATCATGAGTGTATTTTGACTTTAGTGTCCCTTAAAGGGACATTGTACACTAGATTTCTCTTTGCATAAATGTTTTGTAGATGATCCATTTACAGGTATACCTCACTTTACAGCGCTTCACTTTACAGCGCTTCGCTAATACAGCGCTTTGTGGAGCTGAAGTTCACCCTCCAAGGATTTTTAAACAGTGCTGTAATTATCGTGAGATTGTGAGAAAAGTGACTGGCACCATTTTGTTATGCGCAATTCACCCTTTTTACAGCATTACAGTGCAATTTGTGTCTCAGGGCTATAGTCTGGCAAATTTTACTACAGTAATTGCCACTATTTTACAGGTGCAGTATTTATTGAATACTGTGCTGTGCTACTGTTAAACTAAACATTTAACTATTGCACACCTAATATATGTTAGTTCAAACATGTTTTCAAGTTTTTAAACACATTGGCAAGTGAAAAGAAAGCTAAAACAGGCTTGTTTCACTTTAAGGCGGTTTTCACTTTACAGCGGGCCTCCGGTCCCTAACCCGCTGTATGAGCGGGGTATACCTGTATATAGCTCATCTGGGGGCGTTTTTATAAACATGTATAGTTTTGCTTACTTTTAAATATCATTGTGCTGATTTTCAGACTCCCAGCCAACAGTGCTAAGCTGGGAGCTTCTAAGTAAGTTTTTAAAAAGTTATATGCTGCATTTTTAGATTTGTATCTGTGCTTATTCTTCTTTGCAACGTAACGTCTATTACATGCAGTTATATGAGAATTGGTGTAAACGGTCCCTTTACAGTGATGGCACAGTCAGACCTTTCACTTTATACCAAGCGATGTATTTGAAATAATATAACAGCACTTTTTTAAAACTACATCAGTACCTGCAAGTAGACATATATCCCTTGTTTAGATTGCTGTCCATCAAATGTCCACGACGTCCTTCATCCGTTTTTTTTATTTTTTTATTTTACACATTACCCTTTTAACCAATCATAAGAGTAGACAGCTGGCAGGCTGAAGTGAATGTGAGCTCCTTATGTGCATGCGTATTTTTACTGTCTCTGTGTGTTTTACATTCATTCTGTCAGGAGTGTGGATCAAATCTGACGTATAGAGAGGGTGGGACTTCACTCAAAAGCTAAGATTGCTTTTAAATCTTAGCTGAGAGCTTGTAAGTGAGTGCTGGGTTTTCTCTGTGTGTTGTATTAATTTGTTTTGTCATTTTCCCTATGGTTCTTGCACCAAGACCTGTCTGGGGTTACCTGCCTGTGGCTCTGGGGACAGCACAGCTTCCTGTGAGTGCCAGTGGCACCCAGGGCTGAGCATGTTGCAGGGTCATGAGATGTGTACACGGTCCGGTATGAGAGTGCAGTTCCCTTCCGTGTTTATATATATATATATATATATATATATATATATATATACACATACATACATACATACATACATACATACATACATACATACATACATACATATATGCACACACACACACACACACTCACTCACTTGTATGCAAAAGTTTAGGCACCCCTGACAATTCATTTTGATCAATCAAATAACTGAAGGACATAGTAATATTCCAGTAGTGAAATGAGGTTTATTGGATTAACAGAAAATGTGCAATATGCATCAAAATTAAATTAGACCGGTGCATACATTTTTTGCACCCCAACAGAAATATTGCATCAATATTTAGAAGTCTCCTTATCAGAAATTACAGCCTCTAGATGCTTCCTATAGCCTGTAATGAGTGTTTGGATTCTGGATGAAGGTATTTTGGACCATTCCTCCTTGCAAAACATCTCAAGTTCAGTAAGGTTTGATGGTTGCCGAGCATGGAAAGTCTGCTTCAAATCACCCCACAGATTTTCAATAATATTCAGGTCTGGGGACTGGGATGGCCATTGCAGAACATTGTACTTGTTCCTCTGCATAAATGCCAGAGTAGATTTTGAGCAGTGTTTTGGGTCGTTGTCTTGTTGAAATATCCAGCTCCGGGGTAACTTCAACTTTGTGACTAATTCCTCAACATTATTCTCAAGTATCTGCTGATATTGAGTGGAATCAATGAGACCCTCAACTTTAACAAGATTCCCAGTACCGGCACTGGCCACAGAGCCCCACAGCATGATGAAACCTCCACCAAATTTTACTGTGGCTAGCAAGTATTTGTGGAACGCTGTGTTCTTTTGCTGCCTTGCATAACGCCCCTTGTTATGACCAAATAACTCATTCTTTGTTTCATCAGTCCACAGCACCTTCTTCCAAAATGAAGCTGGCTTGTCCAAATGTGCGTTTTTATACCTCAAGCGACTCTGTTTGTGGCATGTGTGCAGAAAAGGCTTCTTCCGCATCACTCTCCCATACGCTGAATTGTTGAACCATGCAGTGACATCATCTGCAGCAAGATGATGTTGTAGGTCTTTGGAGGTGGTATGTGGGCTGTTTTTGACTGTTTTTACCATCCTGTGCCTGTGGTCATCCATTTCCTCACTATGTTCCTCACAGTGGACACTGACAGATTAAATCTCTGTGATAGCTTTTTGTAGCCTTCCCCTAAACCATAATGTTGAACAATCTTTGTTTTCAGGTCATTTGAGAGTTGTTGTGAGGCCCCCATGTTGCTACTCTTCAGAGGAGAGTCAAAGAGAACAACAACTTGCAATTGGTCACCTTAAATACCTTTTCTCATGATTGGATGCACCTGTCTATGAAGTTCAAGGCTTAATGGGCTCACCAAACCAATTGTGTGTTCCAATTAATCAGTGCTAGGTAGTTACAGGTATTCAAATAAACAAAATGACAAGGGTGCCCAAATTTATGCACCTGTCTAATTTTTGTTTTGATGCATATTGCACATTTTCTGTTAATCCAATAAACCTCATTTCACTACTGAAATATTACTGTGTCCTTCAGTTATTTGATAGATAAAAATGAAATTGCTGATCCAAACACCCAATTATTTATAAATGAAAATCATGAAAATTGTCAGGGGTGCCTAAACTTTTGCATATGACTGTATATATACTGTGGCCTCAGTCTCTAGGGATCCCAGTACATTTGGTTACCCCCAGTAACAGTGTAACCTTTTTAGATTAGACAAGGTGTGTATATGTGGGGCGGTCCTTTAGCCTGTCCTCTTGGATATCTATCTGCACTAAATTCATTGTGTGTTTACTATGTTATCAAGTTATTCTCTATAGTCCTGACATTTTATATTATATTATTTTAAGATTTTATATTTTATTTTCATAAAACAGACTCTTCAGATGGGGCAGAAACATCTCACTGTGGAAGAACTCTTTGGAACGTCTCTTCCAAAAGAACAACCTTCCTCTTCATACCCAAATATTGAAATGACTGAGAAGCGCCATTTTGATTTAGGGGGACATAATGCGTTTTTGCCGTTCTCCTGTGAGCAATCAAAAAAACAGCCACCAACTATAGTGAAAGCAAAGCCTGCAACTTTTAATTTAAGCGCTAGTGACTTCAGTCAGCTATCGTGCATGACCCCTGTATTAATTCCCCAAGGATCAGTATCACAACCAGACTCTCAGACAGTTTCAAATTATCCTGTGCGTTTAAGCCCAAGTCTTTGTTTAACATCCACCTCAGACGTACTGAGTACATCCGTTCCACTTGCTTCCAGTAATACAACAGGCATGATGCAGGTCATTCAAACAGCAGTAAAGCAAGTTCCGTCATTAATGAGTCAGCCAGTGTCTGACCCCAGCAGTGCACCCCACAATCGGCAATTCCTTACACATTTAGCTACCATGAACAACCCTGGTGTTTCAACTACTTCACATTCAAGTGCTGAGCTCCTTCAGAAACTCAAGTTGACCCCACATCATGATCCTCCCCAAGCACTGCCTATCAACAAAACAACTATAGCTCCAAAGTTTTCATCAGTTAGCCAGCTTGCAACGCCCGAGAGTTTTAAAGGAAATCAAATGAAGACCATGCCGGTTAGCAATCTACCAATGACATCCCTCCAGGTAACTAAGCTCTTGTGTAGGTACTTTTGGTTTTTAGATAAAAGGTTGGTAAACATATGGCTCGTGCCTTCATTTATTTCTTTCTATTCCAGGTAACTAACTATATTATTCTAGAACAATTGCAGAATATCTTTGGTTTGGTTTTTTGGATGCTAATTTAGACAGAATAACGGAAGATGGAATTCAAATGAAGCATGTCATTTCTAAATCTTTCCAGTTTACGGATATTCTCAAATTGACCTTTCTTTCCTAAGATATGGTGAGTCCACAACGTAATCAATTACTAGTGGGAATATCTCTCCTGTCCAGCAGGAGACAGCAAAGAGCACTACAGCAAAAGCTGTTAAAGGATTCCAAAACTTTAGATTTTTGTTCACACCAGGACCGCAAATGTCATATTACAAACATTAATATATCATAAATGAGAAAAAGAAGAAAACAGAGACGCCACCATGGCCCAGTAACCCCAAAACAAATGGATGTGACAACAAATGGCAGTAGATATACTCGCAAAAATGGAGCACCCAAATGGTGCTATTGGAGCAGGCTGGAACTTCACAGTAGTCCAGCTCACTGTTGGTCCCTAGCAGAGATCCAGTGGAGAATCCTTAGGAGGCCTGAGGTGTGATGCCTAAAGGAGAAAAAGGCAAACCAACATGGCCCAGTAACGTTTGAGCAAAGGGATGATGTAACCAAATGAATATACTCACAGGATCCAAAGCACCTCCAGGTGCAATAACTGCACACTGGAGCCAAAGTCGCCCAGTAGACAAACCAAAACGGATAATCACCAGCTCCCAGCAGAGAGAGATTAGACAAAAAAAGAGAGAGTGCAAAGGTGCACCACAGCTATATAATGGGTAAAATACCACACAAGCAAGTGTATATAAAAAATTAAAAAATTTTAATAACACAGCAACGCGTTTCTCAGCCTCCTGTGGGTTGTTTCATCAGGCTAGCCTGATGAAACAGCCCGCAGGAGGCTGAGAAACGTGTCGCTGTGTTATTAAAGATTTTTAATTTTTCTTTGGAGGAAATTCAGGATAGGGTTAAGGCTCTTAAGCTAGCCAATTCTTTCATTTCTGATGCTAACATGCAAGTTATTAAATTGGGGGCCAAGCTGTCAGGTTATTCTGTCTTGGCTCGCATCTCTGATATTACGGGTGGAAAAGTATCTTTTCTACCGCAAGACAAGAAGATTAGATTCAAGGGACGTCAAAGTAATTTTCGTTCCTTTCGTAATTTCAAAGGTCAAAAGCCTTCCTCTTTCACTTCCAAACGGGAACAATCCAAGTCCTCTTGGAGACCAAGTCAGTCCTGGAACAAGGGAAAGCAATCTAAGAAACCCTCAGCTGAGCCTAAGTCAGCATGATGGCTCGGCCCTCGGTCCAGAGTCGGATTGAGTGGGGGGCAGACTTTCCCTGTTTTATCAGGAGTGGTTATGAGATGTCCCAGATCCTTGGGATTTGGGCATTGTTTCACAGGGTTACAAAATAGAATTCAATTTTCTCCCTCCCAGGGGCAGGTTTCACCTCTCAAGGTTGTCAGCTGATCAAGTAAAATGAGAGGCATTCTTGAACTGCATTCATGATCTTTTCTCTTTGGGAGTGATTGTTCCAGTTCCAGTAAAGGAACGGGGTCTAGGATTCTATTCAAATCTGTTTGTAGTTCCCAAAAAAGAGGGAACTTTTCGTCCCATTTAGACCTAAAGTGTCTCAACAAGTTTCTCAGGGTGCCGTCCTTCAAAATGGAGACCATTCGGTCCATTCTTCCTTTGTTCAGGAAGGTCAGTTCATGACGACCATAGACCTGAAGGACGCATATCTTCATGTTCCTATTCACAGGGATCATCACAAATTTCTAAGATTTGCTTTTCTAGACAAACTCTCAGTTTGTGGCTCTTCCATTTGGCCTTGCCACAGCTTCCAGAATTTTCTCAAAGGTTCTGGGGGCTCTCTTGGCAGTGATCAGGTCTCTGGGAATTGAAGTGGCGTCTTACTTAGATGACATTATGGTTCAGGCGAAGTCTTTTCAACAAGCAAGCTCACATACAGAGATCTTTTCTACGTTCCCACGGATGTAAAGTGAATCTGGGAAAGAGTTCCTTTGTTCCAGCTACAAGGGTGGTGTTCTTAGGGACTATAATAGATTCCCTATCTATGAAGATTTTTCTGACAGAGGTTAGGAAATCAAAAAATCTCTCTGCTTGCCTCTCTACAGGCTACTGTTCGGCCATCTGTAGACCAATGTATGGAAATAATTGGGTTGATGGTCGCTTCCTTGGACATCATTCCCTTTGCTCGATTCCATTTTGAGAGCTCTGCAATTATGCATGCTCAAACAATGGAACGGAAACCATTTGGATCTGTCCCAGAGGATAGATCTAGACGTGTTAACGAGAGACTCTATTCCATGGTGGTTTTCTCAGGAGCATCTGTCTCAGGGCACTTGGTTCCGGAGACCTTGGGTGATCGTGACCACAGATGCCAGCCTGCTAGGCTGGGTAGCAGTCTGGGACTTGTTAAAGGCACAGGGGTTATGGACTCAGGAAGAGTCTGCTCTCCCCATAAACATCTTGGAGTTGAGAGTGATTTACAATTCTCTGTTAACTTGGCCTCAGTTGGCTTTAGCCCGCTTTATCAGATTTCAGTCTGACAATATCACCTCAGTGGCTTACATCAACCACCAGGGAGGAACTCTGAATTCCTTAGCCATGAAGGAGATGGCATGCATTATTCACTGGGCGGAAACTCACAATTGTTGTCTATCTGCCGTCCACATTCCAGGAGTGGACAACTCCCGGGGAGTGGGCTTTCATCAGGAGGTGTTCTCCAGGTTAACCATCAAATGGGGGGATGCCAGAGTTGGATCTGATGGCGTCTCAGCATAACGCCAATCTTCCAAGGTACGGTTCAAGGTCAAGAGATCTGCAGGCAGCTCTGATAGATGCTCTTGCGGTGCCTTGGGTGTTCTGCCTAGTTTATCTGTTTCTTCCATTTGCTCTTCTTCCACGAGTCATTGCTCGTATCAAACAGGAGGGAGTGACGGTAATTCTAATAGCTCCGGCATGGCCGCGCAGGATCTTGTATGTAGACCTAGTGAACATATCATCTCTGCCTCATTGGAGGCTGCCTCTGAGGAAGGATCTTCTAATTCAGGGTCCTTTCTTCCATCCAAATCTCGTTTCTCTGAAACTGACTGCTTGGAGATTGAATGCTTAGTTTTAGAGACCATGATCCAGGCTCGTAAGCCTGTTACTTGGAAAATGTACCATAAAATATGGCGTAAATACCTTTATTGGTGTGAATCTAAGGGTTAATCTTGGAGTAGGGTTAGGATTCCTAGAATTTTGTCTTTTCTACAGGAAGGTCTGGAGAAGGCTTTGTCAGTCAGTACTCTGAAGGGTCAGATTTATGCCTAACCTATTTTGTTGCATAAGCGTCTGGCGGTTGTACAAGATGTTCAAAGATAAGAGAAGACAGATGCGCCACATGGCCCAATATTGTTTGGCCCAAAAATATATTATGATGTGCATAGATTGAACTCACATTTGTTAGAGCACCTCAATTAGTGCTATAGAAACAGTCTGGGATCTCTAACAGTCACCCAGTTACAGATCCCAGACTGCTTCTATAGCACTAATTGAGGTGATCTAACAAATGTGAGTTCAATCTATGCACATCTTAATATATTTTTGGACCAAACAATATTGGGCCATGTGGCGCATCTGTCTTCTCTTATTTTTGTAGATTGCTGCTTTGGATCCCGGCCTGGATCTCTACAGATAGCTGCATTGATCTTCACTTCAAGGATTTCCAGTACATATTATTAGAGACTTTTTTCAATATATGAGTTTTTATTATACAAACAAATCATTGTTCAACTCATGCATATATCATATTGAGAGGTTTCCTGTTTAGGTTTTGCGACTTGTTTAACAATATTATATACCAATTTATTTATATCTTTCTCCTAGGAGGTTGTGTGATAAATATATTGTATATCCAGGTCATATCACCTGCATACTTCTAATATTGTATACCACTCTATCTATATCTTTCTCCTAGGAGGCTGTGTTCTATATATTGTATTGATTTTCACGCTTAGTGTCTCCTACATTAAGCATTATATATCTTTCTCTAACAAGGTTATTTCACATATATTTATATCTTGCCTAGATTAAAGGCTATAGAGGACTGAGTAAGTCACTTCTAATATCACTAAGAATATAGATAACTCCTCATTAGGGCGCCCCCTCTATTTTGTACTTTACCAGATGTTCAATCTTTTTGTCAGGCCTTGGTCATAATCAAGCCTGTGTTTAAGTCGGTTACTCCTCCTCAGAGTCTTAACCTTGTTCTTAAGGTTTTGCAGCAGGCTCCTTTTGAGCCAATGCATTCCTTAGATATTAAATTGTTATCTTGGAAGGTTTTGTTTCTTGTTGCTATTTCTTCTGCGAGGAGAGTCTCGGAACTCTCTGCTTTGCAGTATGATTCTCCTTACCTTATCTTTCTTGCGGATAAGGTGGTCCTGCGTACTAGGTTGGGTTTTCTTCCTAAAGTGGTTTTGGTTAGGAATATTAATAAGGAAATTGTTGTTCCTTCTCATAAGGAGCGTCAGTTGCACAACTTGGATGTAGTGCGTGCTTTAAAATTCTATTTACAGGCGACTAAGGAGTCTTCTGCCCTTTTTGTTTGTTTCTCGGGAAAGCGTAAGGGTCAAAAGGCTACTGCTACTTCTCTTTCTTTTTGGTTGATAAGTATGATTCGTTTTGCTTATGAGACTGCTGGACAGCAGCCTCCTGAGAGAATTGCAGCTCATTCCACTAGGGCTGTCTCATCTTCTTGGGCTTTCAAGAATGAAGCTTCTGTGAAACACATTTGCAAGGCTGCAACTTGGTCCTCTTTGCATACTTTTTCAAAATTTTCCAAATTTGATACTTTTGACTCAGCCGAGGCTTCGTTTGGGAGAAAGGTTCTTCAAGCGGTGGTGCCTTCTGTTTAGGTCTGCCTGTCTTGCTATCCCTCCCTAGTCATCTGTGTCCTCTAGCTTGGGTATTGGTTCCCACTAGTAATTGATGACATTGTGGACTCACCATATCTTAGGAAAGAAAACAAAATTTATGCTTGCCTGATAAATTTATTTATTTCCGGATATGGTGAGTCCACGACCCCACCCTTATATTTAAGACAGTTATTTTTTTACTAAACCTCAGGCACCTCTAAGTGGGTCTGCTGTATTGATTCTCTGTTAAAGTAAGATTATCTGTTTAAGTATAATAGTTAGCTAACCAATCTAATTTATAAATATTTTGTTTTTCAAGGGTTGCATTTTTAAAAAAGAAAAACATTTTATTTCTTCCATTCCATTTTTTGTTTGTTTCCTGTGTGGGTAATTAGGGGAGGGGTTATTTTCACCTGTGTGGGCCTTGCTGAAAGCCTATAAATTTAGCACATTACCTCTGTTGAGCTTGCTCTAAGTGGGTCTGCTGTATTGATTCTCTGTTAAAGTAAGATTATCTGTTTAAGTATAATAGTTAGCTAACCAAGGTAGTTAGGCAAACAAGGATTTGGAGTAACCAAGGGGAAGTTAAATATTTTAGCAAGAATGTGTGAGAATCTTATTCAGTGTATAGCTTGCCATATGTTTGTATCACTGCAGCAGCCACTTCAGGGATTATATGTTTGTGGTAAATGTGAGCATATTGTCTCTTTAGAAACTCATATTGGAGTTCTGGAGGAACGAATTGCAACACTGCATGAAATTCAGACACTTGAAAGGGAAATGGATAGGACTGAGCTAATTGTTAATGGTTCTAGCAGTGGGAATGGGGAGGATTCAGATGAGGAGACTCCAGGATGTAGCTGGGTCACAGTTAGAGGGCGAGGTAAAGGTAAGCGGAAGAGACAGGCCAGTTCTGAGCTGGGACACCCCAACAGATTTGCCAGATTAAGTGAAGATGTTGGGGATATCAGTTCAGGGGTGGCAGTGTCAGAGAGGGCTGTTTAGCCTAGTATAGTGAACAGTCCTTTAGTTGTGGAAGAGCAGCATACTATGGTGGGGTAGTCCTTCAGACATGGTAGAGGGGCATACTATAATTAACAGTCCTTCAGTCATGGAAGAGGGGCATACAAGTCAGGGCCTGAGACAGATGTTGGTGGTTGGAGACTCTATTATTAGGAAGGTTGATAGGGTAATTTGTCATCCAAACCCTTTAAATAGAACAGTTTGCTGTCTTCCAGGGGCTCGTGTTAGGCTTATTGTGGAGCGTATTGATAGATTGTTAGAGGGATGAGGGTCTGATCCGGCAGTCATGGTACATATTGGTACTAATGAAGGAATCAGCGGGAGATGGAGAATCCTAAAAAATGACTTCAGGGAGTTAGGCAGCAAGCTTAAAGCAAGGACCTCCAAAGTAATATTTTCTGAGATATTACCAGTGCAGTGTGCTAATTCAGTAAGGCAGAAGGAGCTAAGGTCTGTTAATTCATGGTTAAAAACATGGTGTAAAAATGAGGGGTTTGAATTTTTAGAGCACTGGGCTGACTTTTCACTTAGGTACAATTTGTATAGTAAGGATGGATTGCACCTGAATGACATGGGTGCAGGTGTGTTGGGGGAAAGGATGGTAGCACGCTTAGAGAACCTTTTAAACTAGGTAAAGGGGGGGGGGTCAGTTAGAACACAACAGAATAGAGAGATCAGTCTGTGAATATGTCAGTCCTTTAATATCTCAAGGAAGAGATGACTTAAAAAATGTCACATTAGAAATTATGGAGGAAAGCACACCAAGTATCAGCAGAAAGCACATGAAAATTAAATGTATGACAACAAATGCAAGAAGCATGACAGGTAAAATGGGGGAGCTGACGCTCTTAGTTGCAGAAGAGGACTATGATGTTATCAGTATAACTGAAACTTGGTGGGATGATTCACATGACTGGGCAGTTAACTTAGAGGGGTATACTTTATTTAGGAGGGACAGAAATAAGAAAAGGGGTGGAGGAATCTGCATGTATATTAAACCTAACCTTAAACCTACAATAAGGGAAGATATTTCTGATACAGGTGACAATGTAGAGACCCTATGGGTGGAAATAAAGAGTGGGGGGGGAAATCCTAAAAAAATATTACTAGGAACATGCTACAAGCCCCCCAACATTAGTGACTTAGATGAAACTGAACTACTACTACAAATAGGTAAGGCTGCTAATAACAGTGCTGTAATTATGGGAGATTTTAACTACCCTGATATAAACTGGGCCAATGAAACTAGTAATTCAGCTAAGGGGGATAGATTTATAAATGTTCTCAGGGCTAACTTCTTGTCACAATTAATAGAGGAGCCAACTAGGAGTAACGCTATATTGGATTTAGTGCTATCAAATAATACAGATATAATATCAAACATAGAAGTCAAAGAACATTTGGGTAACAGTGATCATAACATGGTCACATTTTAAATTTCTTTTCATAAGCAGTGTCTTAAAGGTTTAACCAAGACTTTTAA
The DNA here is from genome assembly GCF_027579735.1 of Bombina bombina. Classification (NCBI taxonomy): domain Eukaryota; kingdom Metazoa; phylum Chordata; class Amphibia; order Anura; family Bombinatoridae; genus Bombina; species Bombina bombina. The sequence continues at coordinate 269,997,238 of NC_069505.1, forward strand.
TTTTAAGAAAGCAAAATTCAACGATTTAAGGAAATCATTAAATAATATAAATTGGGACAAAGTATTCTCTAATAAAAATACAGAGGATAAATGGATAACATTTAAAACTTTGTTAATTAAATATACATATCAACAAATACCATATGGTTATAAAAATAAAAATAAAAAATCCAAGGCAATGTGGCCGAATATAAATGTGTTAAGAGAAATTAGGAAAAAACGTAGTGCATTTAAATTATTCAAAGAAAATAGTACAGACTCAAAATTCCATTATTATTATTTCTCCTACATTGGTGTGTCCGGTCCACGGCTTCATCCTTACTTGTGGGATATTCTCTTCCCCTACAGGAAATGACAAAGAGAGCACACAGCAAGAGCTGTCCATATAGCCCCCCCTCTGGCTCCGCCCCCCAGTCATTCTCTTTGCTGCTCTAAACAAGTAGCATCTCCACAGGGATGGTAAAGAGTATGTGGTGTTAGTTGTAGTTTTATTTCTTCTATCAAGAGTTTGTTATTTTAAAATAGTGCCGGTTTGTACTATTTACTCTACAACAGAAAGTGATGAAGAGTTCTGTTAAAAGAGGAGTATGATTTTAGCAGCAGTAACTAAAATCCATTGCTGTTCCCACGCAGGACTGTTGAAACCAGAGAACTTCAGTTGGGGGGAACAGTTTGCAGACTTTTCTGCTCCAAGTATGACTAGTCTCTTTTCTAACAAGACATAGTAATGCTAGAAGACTGTCATTTTCCCTTATGGGATCGGTAAGCCATTTTCTTAGTAGGCTCTATACTGGTTGACACTATTGTGGGCTAAATCGATTGATTTATATAATATTTATATGACTTTTGGGGTGTTTTGTGATTATGAAACACTTTTGGGAACGTTTTTATTACGCCTGGCAGTTTGTTTAGACACCTAATCTAGTCAGCAAGGCCCCTTCACTCTGGTATGCAGAGGGAGGAGGCCTCATTTTCGCGCCTCAGTTGCGCAGTACTAGAAGCAGTGCATGCAGCTTCATGTGAGAAGGTCCTGTGGACATAAAAACGAATTCAAGAAGGCTTATTTCTGTGGTGAATAACCCCCAAGGAAGGTAAAAGCCGCAGCAAAAGCTGAGGCAGGGACTGTAGTGGGTTTAAACTGGTAAATTAAACAGTTTGCTCATTTAAGGGGTTAGAGACTTTTTGGTGTGCAATACCTTCAAAGCATTAAGACACTAGGGTGCAAATTTTGTAAAGATCGGATATTTCCTTCATAGTTTTTCAAACATTCAGAAATAAAGTGTGCTCTTTTTATTATTTAAAGAGACAGTAGCGGTTTTGTTTAAAAACGGTTTTATTGCATTAATAGCCTGCCTAAGTCTGTCTAACATGTCTATACCTTCAGATAGCTTATGTTCTGTGTGTATGGAGGCCAAGGTGGTTCCCCCTTTAAATGTATGTTCAAATTGTGCCATGGCGTCCAAACAAAGTAAGGACAGTACTGTCACATTTAATAAGGTTGCCCAAGATGATTCTTCAAGTGAAGGTAGTGGGGATAGTTTATCATCCTCTCCTTCTGTGTCAACACCAGTTTTGCCCGTGCAGGCGATACCTAGTACATCTAGCGCACCAATGCTTGTTACTATGCAGCAATTAACTGCAGTAATGGATAATTCTATAGCAAATCTTTTATCCAAACTGCCAGCATTTCCCAGAAAGCGTGATTGCTCAGTTTTAAATACAGAGGGATGAGCAAGTGGGCGCTGACGATAATTTATCTGTTATACCCTCACACCAGTCTGAATTGGCAGTTAGGGAGGCTCTGTCTGAGGGAGAAATTTCTGATTCAGGAAAAGTTTCTCAGCAGGCAGAACCTGATATCGTGGCGTTTAAATTTAAGTTAGAACATCTCCGCGCCCTGCTTAAGGAGGTGCTAACTACTCTTGATGATTGTGACTCTTTGGTGATTCCAGAGAAATTGTGCAAAATGGACAAATTCTTAGAGGTCCCTGTGCACGCTGATGCCTTTCCGATACCCAAGTGGGTGGCGGACATAGTGACCAAGGAGTGGGAGAAACCAGGTATACCTTTTTGTCCCACCTCCTATATTTAAGAAAATGTTCCCCATTGTCGACCCCAGAAGGGACGCATGGCAAACAGTTCCTAAGGTTGAGGGGGGAGTTTCTACGTTGGCCAAGCGCACAACTATTCCCATTGAGGACGGTTGTGCTTTTAAAGATCCTATGGATAAAAAATTGGAAGGATTGCTTAAAAAGATATTTGTTCAGCAAGGTTTCCTTCTCCAACCAATTTCGTGCATTATTCCTGTCACCACGGCGGCGTCTTTTTGGTTCGAGGAACTAGAAAATTCGCTCCATAAGGAGACTCCATATGAGGAAGTCATGGACAGAATTCACGCACTAAAGTTGGCTAATTCCTTTATTTTAGATGCCGCTTTTCAATTGGCTAAATTAGCGGCGAAAAATTCAGGTTTTGCAATAGTGGCGCGCAGAGCGCTTTGGCTAAAATCTTGGTCAGCGGATGTCGTCCAAGACAAAACTGCTTAATATTCCTTTCAAAGGTAAGACCCTTTTCGGGCCAGAATTAAAGGAGATTATTTCAGACATCACTGGGGGAAAGGGCCATGCCCTCCCACAGGATAGGCCTTTCAAGGCTAAGAACAAATCTCCGGAACGGACCGTCTCCTAACTCTGCAGCCTCTAGACAAGAGGGTAACAATTCCCAGCCTAAACCAGCATGGAAACCAATGCAAGGCTGGAACAAGGGTAAACAGGCCAAGAAGCCTGCTGCTGCTACCAAGACAGCATGAAGGGGTAGCCCCCGATCCGGGACCGGATCTAGTAGGGGGCAGACTTTCTCTCTTTGCTCAGGCTTGGGCAAGAAATGTTCCGGATCCCTGGGCACTAGAAATAGTCTCTCAGGGGTATCTTCTGGAATTCAAGGAACTTCCTCCAAGGGGAAGGTTCCACTTGTCTCGCTTATCTTCAGAGTTCAGACCAGATAAAGAGACAGGCATTCTTACATTGCGTAGAAGACCTATTAAAGATGGGAGTGATACACCCAGTTCCAACAGCGGAACAAGGACTGGGTTTTTACTCAAACCTGTTCGTAGTTCCCAAAAGAGAGGGAACTTTCAGGCCAATTCTGGATTTAAAAATTCTAAACAAATTCCTCAGAGTTCCATCATTCAAAATGGAAACCATTCGGACGATTTTACCAACAATCCAGGAGGGTCAATACATGACTACAGTGGACTTAAAGGATGCGTACCTACATATTCCTATCCACAAAGATCATCAGTTCCTAAGGTTCGCCTTTCTGGACAAACATTACCAGTTTGTGGCTCTTCCGTTTGGTTTAGCCACTGCTCCCAGAATTTTCACAAAGGTGCTAGGGTCCCTACTAGCAGTTCTAAGACCAAGGGGCATTGCGGTGGCACCTTATTTAGACGACATCCTAATCCAAGCGTCGTCCCTTTCCAGAACAAGGGCTCATACAGACATTGTGTTAGCCTTTCTCAGGTCTCACGGGTGGAAGGTGAACCTAGAAAAGAGTTCCCTGTCCCCGTCCACAAGGGTTCCTTTTCTGGGAACAATAATAGATTCTGTAGAAATTAAGATTTTTCTGACAGAGGTCAGAAAGTTAAAGCTTCTAAACGCTTGTCGAGTTCATCAATCTATTCCTCAGCCTTCCAAAGCTCAGTGCATGGAGGTAATAGGATTAATAGTTGCAGCAATGGACGTGGTTCCTTTTGCTCTAATTCATCTAAGACCATTACAACTGTGCATGCTCAAACAGTGGAATGGGGATTATGCAGACTTGTCTCCCCAGATTCAAGTAGACCAGGTAACCAGAGACTCACTCCGCTGGTGGTTGACTCAGGATCACCTGTCTCAGGGAATGAGTTTCCGCAGACCAGAGTGGGTCATCGTCACGACCGATGCCAGTCTCTTAGGCTGGGGCGCAGTCTGGGACTCCCTGAAAGCTCAGGGTCTATGGTCTCGGGAAGAATCTCTCCTCCCGATAAACATTTTGGAACTGAGAGCGATATTCAATGCGCTCCTGGCCTGGCCTCACCTAGCGAAGGCCAGATTCATAAGATTTCAGTCGGACAACATGACGACTGTAGCGTACATCAATCATCAGGGGGGAACAAAGAGTTCCTTGGCGATGACAGAGGTATCCAAGATCATCAAATGGGCGGAGGATCACTCCTGCCACCTATCTGCAATCCACATCCCGGGAGTAGACAACTGGGAGGCGGATTATTTGAGTCGTCAGACTTTCCATCCGGGGGAGTGGGAACTCCACCCGGAGGTCTTTGCCCAGTTAACTCACCTATGGGGCACTCCAGATATGGATCTGATGGCGTCTCGTCAGAACTTCAAGGTTCCTCGATACGGGTCCAGATCCAGGGATCCCAGGGCGACACTGGTGGATGCATTAGTGGCGCCTTGGTCGTTCAATCTAGCTTATGTGTTTCCACCGTTCCCTCTCCTTCCCAGGCTTGTAGCCAGGATCAAACAGGAGAAGGCCTCAGTGATTCTAATAGCTCCTGCATGGCCATGCAGGACCTGGTATGCAGACCTGGTGAATATGTCATCGGCTCCACCATGGAAGCTACCCTTGAGACAGGATCTTCTAGTACAAGGTCCATTCGAACATCCAAATCTAGTCTCTCTGCAACTGACTGCTTGGAAATTGAACGCTTGATTCTATCTAAGCGTGGGTTTTCAGATTCAGTTATAGATACTCTGGTTCAAGCCAGAAAACCTGTAACTAGGAAAATTTACCATAAGATATGGCAAAAATATATCCGTTGGTGTGAATCCAAGGGATTCTCTTGGAGTAAAATTAAAATTCCTAGGATTCTTTCCTTTCTCCAAGAGGGTTTGGATAAAGGTTTGTCAGCTAGTTCTTTAAAAGGACAGATGTACAGGCGTTTGTACAGGCGTTAGTTAGAATCAAGCCTGTCTACAGACCTATGACTCCTCCTTGGAGTCTAAATTTAGTTCTTCAGGGGGTTCCGTTTGAACCCATGCATTCCATATATATTAAGTTACTATCTTGGAAAGTTCTGTTTTTAATTGCTATTTCTTCTGCTAGAAGAGTTTCTGAATTATCTGCTTTGCGGTGTACTTCTCCCTATCTGGTATTCCATACAGATAAGGTAGTTTTACGTACCAAGCCTGGTTTTCTTCCAAAGGTGGTTTCCAACAGGAATATTAACCAGGAAATAGTTGTTCCTTCTCTGTGTCCGAATCCAGTTTTGAAGAAGGAACGTTTGTTACACAACCTAGATGTGGTCCGTGCTTTAAAATTCTATTTAGAAGCAACAAAGGATTTCAGACAGACATCATCCTTGTTTGTCGTTTATTCTGGTAAGAGGAGAGGGCAGAGAGCTACTGCTACCTCTCTTTCTTTTTGGCTGAAAAGCATCATCCGATTGGTTTATGAGACTGCCGGACGGCAGCCTCCTGAACGAATTACAGCTCACTCTACTAGAGCTGTAGCTTCCACATGGGCCTTCAAGAACGAGGCTTCTGTTGATCAGATCTGTAAGGCAGCGACTTGGTCTTCTCTGCATACTTTTGCCAAATTTTACAAATTCGATACTTATGCTTCTTCGGAGGCTGTTTTTGGGAGAAAGGTTTTGCAAGCCGTGGTGCCTTCCGTTTAGGTAACCTGACTTGTTCCCTCCCTTCATCCGTGTCCTAAAACTTTGGTATTGGTTCCCACAAGTAAGGATGAAGCCGTGGACCGGACACACCAATGTAGGAGAAAACAGAATTTATGTTTACCTGATAAATTTCTTTCTCCTACGGTGTGTCCGGTCCACGGCCCGCCCTGGCTTTTAGTCAGGTTTTAAATTTTTATTTCTTTCATGTAATTAGCAAGAGTCCATGAGCTAGTGACGTATGGGATATACATTCCTACCAGGAGGGGCAAAGTTTCCCAAACCTCAAAATGCCTATAAATACACCCCTCACCACACCCACAATTCAGTTTTACAAACTTTGCCTCCGATGGAGGTGGTGAAGTAAGTTTGTGCTAGATTCTACGTTGATATGCGCTCCGCAGCAAGTTGGAGCCCGGTTTTCCTCTCAGCGTGCAGTGAAAGTCAGAGGGATGTGAGGAGAGTATTGCCTATTTGAATGCAGTGATCTCCTTCTACGGGGTCTATTTCATAGGTTCTCTGTTATCGGTCGTAGAGATTCATCTCTTACCTCCCTTTTCAGATCGACGATATACTCTTATATATACCATTACCTCTGCTGATTCTCGTTTCAGTACTGGTTTGGCTTTCTACAAACATGTAGATGAGTGTCCTGGGGTAAGTAAATCTTATTTTCTGTGACACTCCAAGCTATGGTTGGGCACTTTATTTATAAAGTTCTAAATATATGTATTCAAACATTTATTTGCCTTGACTCAGAATGTTCAACATTCCTTATTTTCAGACAGTCAGTTTCATATTTGGGATAATGCATTTGATTCAATCATTTTTTCTTACCTTCAAAAATTTGACTCTTCCCTGTGGGCTGTTAGGCTCGCGGGGGCTGAAAATGCTTCATTTTATTGCGTCATTCTTGGCGCGGACTTTTTTGGCGCAAAAAATTTGTTTCCGTTTCCGGCGTCATACGTGTCGCCGGAAGTTGCGTCATTTTTTGACGTTATTTTGCGCCAAAAATGTCGGCGTTCCGGATGTGGCGTCATTTTGGCGCCAAAAAAAGCATTTAGGCGCCAAATAATGTGGGCGTCTTTTTGGCACGAAAAATATTGGCGTCGCATTTGTCTCCACATTATTTAAGTCTCATTTTTCATTGCTTCTGGTTGCTAGAAGCTTGTTCTTTGGCATTTTTTCCCATTCCTGAAACTGTCATTTAAGGAATTTGATCAATTTTGCTTTATATATATGTTGTTTTTTCTCTTACACATTGCAAGATGTCTCACGTTGCATCTGAGCCAGAAGATACTACAGGAAAATCGCTGTCTAGTGCTGGATCTACCAAAGCTAAGTGTATCTGCTGTAAACTTTTGGTAGCTATTCCTCCAGCTGTTGTTTGTATTGATTGTCATGACAAACTTGTTAAAGCAGATAATATTTCCTTTAGTAAAGTACCATTGCCTGTTGCAGTTCCTTCAACATCTAAGGTGCAGAATGTTCCTGATAATATAAGAGATTTTGTTTCAGAATCCATAAAGAAGGCTATGTCTGTTATTTCTCCTTCTAGTAAACGTAAAAAATCTTTTAAAACTTCTCTCCCTACAGATGAATTTTTAAATGAACATCATCATTCTGATTCTGATGACTCTTCTGGTTCAGAGGATTCTGTCTCAGAGGTTGATGCTGATAAATCTTCATATTTATTTTAAATGGAATTTATTCGTTCTTTACTTAAAGAAGTACTAATTGCTTTAGAAATAGAGGATTCTGGTCCTCTTGATACTAATTCTAAACGTTTGGATAAGGTATTTAAAGCTCCTGTGGTTATTCCAGAAGTTTTTCCTGTTCCTAATGCTATTTCTGCAGTAATTTCCAAAGAATGGGATAAATTGGGTAATTCATTTACTCCTTCTAAACGTTTTAAGTGATTATATCCTGTGCCGTCTGACAGATTAGAATTTTGGGACAAAATCCCTAAAGTTGATGGGGCTATTTTCTTGGTCAAAGAGGTTTCTCTGACTCTGTGATTAATACTATGTTACAGGCTCGTAAATCTGTATCTCGAGAGATATATTATAGAGTCTGGAAGACTTATATTTCTTGGTGTCTTTCTCATCATTTTTCTTGGCATTCTTTTAGAATACCGAGAATTTTACAGTTTCTTCAGGATGGTTTAGATAAGGGTTTGTCCGCAAGTTCTTTGAAAGGACAAATCTCTGCTCTTTCTGTTCTTTTTCACAGAAAGATTGCTATTCTTCCTGATATTCATTGTTTTGTACAAGCTTTGGTTCGTATAAAACCTGTTATTAAGTCAATTTCTCCTCCTTGGAGTTTGAATTTGGTTTTGGGAGCTCTTCAAGCTCCTCCGTTTGAACCTATGCATTCATTGGACATTAAATTACTTTCTTGGAAAGTTTTGTTCCTTTTGGCCATCTCTTCTGCCAGAAGAGTTTCTGAATTATCTGCTCTTTCTTGTGAGTCTCCTTTTCTGATTTTTCATCAGGATAAGGCGGTGTTGCGAACTTCTTTTGAATTTTTACCTAAAGTTGTGAATTCCAACAACATTAGTAGAGAAATTGTGGTTCCTTCATTATGTCCTAATCCTAAGAATTCTAAGGAGAAATCGTTGCATTCTTTGGATGTTGTTAGAGCTTTGAAATATTATGTTGAAGCTACGAAATCTTTCCGTAAGACTTCTAGTTTATTTGTTATCTTTTCCGGTTCTAGAAAAGGCCAGAAAGCTTCTGCCATTTCTTTGGCATCTTGGTTGAAATCTTTAATTCATCTTGCCTATGTTGAGTCGGGTAAAACTCCGCCTCAAAGAATTACAGCTCATTCTACTAGGTCAGTTTCTACTTCCTGGGCGTTTAGGAATGAAGCTTCGGTTGACCAGATTTGCAAAGCAGCAACTTGGTCCTCTTTGCATACTTTTACTAAATTCTACCATTTTGATGTATTTTCTTCTTCTGAAGCAGTTTTTGGTAGAAAAGTACTTCAGGCAGCGGTTTCAGTTTGATTCTTCTGCTTATGTTTTTCGTTAAACTTTATTTTTGGGTGTGGATTATTTTCAGCAGGAATTGGCTGTCTTTATTTTATCCCTCCCTCTCTAGTGACTCTTGTGTGGAAAGATCCACATCTTGGGTAGTCATTATCCCATACGTCACTAGCTCATGGACTCTTGCTAATTACATGAAAGAAAACATAATTTATGTAAGAACTTACCTGATAAATTCATTTCTTTCATATTAGCAAGAGTCCATGAGGCCCGCCCTTTTTTTGTGGTGGTTATGATTTTTGTATAAAGCACAATTATTCCAATTCCTTATTTTATATGCTTTCGCACTTTTTTATCACCCCACTTCTTGGCTATTCGTTAAACTGAATTGTGGGTGTGGTGAGGGGTGTATTTATAGGCATTTTGAGGTTTGGGAAACTTTGCCCCTCCTGGTAGGAATGTATATCCCATACGTCACTAGCTCATGGACTCTTGCTAATATGAAAGAAATTAATTTATCAGGTAAGTTCTTACATAAATTATGTTTTCTGTACACTGCAGTCACCACGGCACCCTATAGTTTCTCCTTTTTCTCCTAACCGTCGGTCGAATGACTGGGGGGCGGAGCCAGAGGGGGGGCTATATGGACAGCTCTTGTTGTGTGCTCTCTTTGCCATTTCCTGTAGGGGAAGAGAATATCCCACAAGTAAGGATGAAGCCGTGGACCGGACACACCGTAGGAGAAAGAAATTTATCAGGTAAACATAAATTCTGTTTTTTTTTTTTTTTTTTATTGAGGTTTATAAAGAGTACAGCGGAAGAAAAAAAAAAAAAAAAAATACTTCAGTTCACAATGACATCAGGTCAAACAAACGTACAATAAAGTAAGTATTAGATACATATCTAAATTGTAAACAACAACATGAAAACAAATTTTCAAGTAGAAAGTAGAGTTAGGGTTACTGTACAAAATCTATGTATATGTGACTCATAGACATATATTGCAGCTTAACTACTTGAAGTAGATAAAGACCATTGCCACTATAACAACAAAAGTTTAGGTAGACATAACCAGTAAAGATATCAACTTAAAGTGAATGTCAATTTTCAAACTACTCAAGGCTCCTAATACTTATATTACACATGGTGATTCAAACGGTCAACTTTTAAACAAAAAAATAAAAATAATTTATAATATATTTTATATACTACCTTCACTACGTTTTGAGCCACAACTCCTCCCATAAGGCACTTCCTTGTTTTGCAGAGAGTGAGGTATAGAGTGGTCCCACCTACTCTATACGTATCTCTGATGCGCGCACCTGTGATGCCCTTACTTTGCTCATGCGTGAAAAACATTACACTACACAGTCACACCAATAACCACAGTACCCCCAGCAGCACTGCACAACACCAACCACAGCACCCCAGCCAGCTCCGTACAGCACAAACCACAGCACACCACCAAACGCTGTAAAACAAGAATGACAGTACCTCTGAAAGGTATACAGTGCTGGCAGGCAGGTGTGCCGTGATTGGTGCTATACAGTTCTGGCAGTTCTACTGTTATCATTGGCATACAGTGCTGACAGGGGCCCCGCGATCAATGTTCATCGCCTCCAATTGCACTGCGACTACTGTTATACAGGGGCGCTATCACCAGCGGCGCACAGTGCTGACAGGGGAGCTGAGACTTGCTGCGCTGTCAGGTCCACAGCGAGCAGTGGCATACACTCAGCGCTGACAGGGCAACCGCGAGCAGTGGCATACACTCAGCGCTGACAGGGCAACCGCGAGCAGTGGCATACACTCAGAGCTGACAGGGCCACCGCGACCAGTGGTGTACAGGTGGGAATAAAATGATTGCTATACAGTACTGACGGCCACCTTGACTAGCGATATACAGTGCAAGAGTAATGGGTCTTATAGAGCATGCGCGTCTCGTGGACACGCATTACTTCTGAAGCTGGGTATTAGAAGCTAACGCATGCGCAGAATAAGCGCATGACGTTGCAAAAAAGGGGTTGAACGCCACGGGGTAAAAAAACGGATTGGCAATCACTATTGTCAATTATTTCCAAATAGAGTGACAAAATGGTGGGTGGAGGAATCTCGGCTCCAAACATGAAATAAAAAGGTATATATTTTGGATTAGCAAATACACACAAAAAAATGATGAATTAAGGTCCACCTAAATTGTTGCGAGTGATAATATGGCAATAAGCGACACTGTTGAGTTTACATTCACTTTAACCATATCAACTATAAATGAAAGCGCCATATTCAGCATGTATAATAGTGTGTATATATATATATATATATATATATACACACATTGGAAACCTCTTTTTTTTCTTTTTTGAGTATAATGTAGAATCCTCTTATAGAGCTAGAAGCCACTCTTGGGCTCCAAAATGCTTATTATGTATAATAGAGGAATATTAAATTCTGAAATGGCCACTTTTGGGCCTTTGAACTGCTAATTGATCTGGAATACATGTTAAGTAAGTTAAAACTACTCTATATATTCATGGAGGAATATTTCTGGGATCTTGAAACTTCTTTAATGTAAGTGAGGTCATAAATGTTGCCCTTGATCTATTTATATGTACCCCTCACTCCCCTCTAGTGGAGAAGCTCTGCAATTACGTGACATCTTATAACTGTATGCTAAGGGTCCACCAGAACTCTAATCATAGATATTCTAAGGCCTCAAACTATGATAAAAGTGGATATAGATAAATAGTTACTGAACTGAAATCCCAACATCATTTTTACACATTCTGCCATTAACGTTTAAGCCTATGCACTAATTTACATATAAACAGGATGAAAGACATGCCTAAGATGTTCCTCTGGGTAAATAAAAGATGATAAAAGTAGATATAACAATGGACCAAATTGGGTGTAATAAACGTAGGAGGTTGAAGGTCTACAGCTCCTTGTAATACTCTATTCAGATTAATGATTAGCGATCGCCCATGTGTCTCCTAATGAAGAAGGCAAGTAGTGTAATAGGATTGGGTAGCTAGGGCCCTTAACTCCCAACTTTTTTAATCTGTAGGGGTTCAGTGGGTCATCCTTTAGATTGACCAGTATATTCAACAAGATTGTAATTTTGCTAAGAGCTAGATAGGAGTGTTGGCATATATGTGAAAGAGGAGCTCCAAACTAACTAAGCTGCAATAGTAAATAATGAATGACTAACTGCCTTTTCAGTATATCTGAATACAGCTGCGGGATAAACTGAACAAGTAATTGTGTACATCACAGATATAAAACAGGCTCACAAATTACATTTACACAGATTGAACCATGAATACTGGTGCTAATAAACTCACTTCTAAGTCCCACAATAAAAACAAAGTACAATAAATCTCAGGGAACGGTGAGAGTTGCATATCAACAGGGACTTGCTGCATGTAAAACGCCTTAACCCACTCCAGATTTCTGAGGCTCAGTTGTGATCATATAATTATCCTTCTGGGGTGGGTAGCCGCTATAGACGGACCAAACTGACATTCTCAACACCTTCTGGCAAGACCCATCATGTAGCTGCAGCCTGTCCGGGAGTAGAAATGCAGCCAAGGTTGGATGTGGAATCCAAGAACTGTGAATCTCAGCAGTGGGTACGTGAGTGATCATTTCATCTAACGCATCAAGGTACTGTTGAGAAGTGTAATTGTTAGGCTTAGTTCTACCGCCCCTCTCACTGTAGGGGCGTCTAGCGTCGCTTTGTGAGCTCTCCGTCAATTCAGCCCCATGGCAGCTGAACTCTTCAGGTAGGGGATCTAGATTAATATCTATTGGGTCAGTGAAGGCTCTCTTAGTCACATCTGTAGCAGGAGCCTCTAGAATGAATCCGGATCTCGGCAGACTCACCGCAGGGGTGTCTGCTCCATACATGTGTGCCAGAGCGATCCGGTGTTCAGGTTTTGTCGGCATGTATGGTAAGTGTGGCCTCTGATCTGCTAATATCGGCAGGACCTCAGCAGTATGTTCCATATCGGATTTTGACCCATAGGCATGTTGAATTGTACTGCGTATCTCCTCCTCTATGCGAATTAGGTGGGTTGTTAGTAGCTCTTCAAGCACTTGTAAGATATGCATCTCCATGTTTTGCAAATTATTCCTATTTCTATAGGAAACCATAACCCCGGCAATGGGGGGGGTCAATGTGCGGCAGCCCCAGACCTGCGTCCCACTATGCTCAGTGTGTATAATTATCTCACAGCATAGTCGCAATTGCTTGCAAAATGGCTTCTAGGCCTGTGGGAAGGTTCGTCACGCAGCTGTCTCAAAGAACATAGGTCAAAACATAGTCAGATCATCCACTTTCCTATGAAATCCAAACTCCAGCAATATAGAAGTTCAAAGTGTCAAAGTAGTGTGATGTTTAGTAGGTTTACTATGAATAATCTTAAAAGAAGTCTTCTTGATCTCAGAGAGCTTCACTAAGACACGTCTTGCCGCTTTGAGAGAAGGCTCTGCCCCCCTCAAAATTCCATATTTATAAGGAATGTAACAAAGCATGCAAAAAAGCAATCAAATTAGCCAAAATTGAAAATGAAAAATTAATTGCAAAGGATTCTAAATCTAAACCTAAAAGGTTCTTTAAGTACATAAATAGCAAAAAATCTAAGAAAGACAATATAGGTACATTAAAATGCGGGGAGGGTAGCATGATTAACAGTGACAGGGAGAAGGCTGAGATACTAAACCAGTTTTTTTTCTTCAGTATACACAAGAGAGGAACCATTGGATGATACTTTGGAACAAAATAGAACATGCCAGCCCATACCATTAATTGGTTTAGTGTATAGAGGATATCAGGAACAAATTGGATAATATTAAGGTAAATAAAACTCCAGGCCCAGATGGAATACACCCAAGGGTGTTAAGGGAACTTAGCACTGTTATAGACAAACCTCTACTCTTAATTTTTCAAGACTCATTATCCTCAGGCATGGTACCCAAGGATTGGCTTAAAGCTGATGTGGTGCCACTCTTCATAAAGGGAAGTAGGGATGATCCAGGAAGCTATAGACCAGTTAGTCTGACATCAATAGTGGGGAAGGTATTTGAAGGGATTATAAGGGATTACATTGATGAGTATATTCGTGTAAACAAGATTATGAGTTCTAATCAACATGGTTTTAGGAGAAATAGATCATGTCAAACTAATCTAATTAGATTCTATGAGGAAGTGAGTAAAAATATATATAAAGGGGAATTAGTTGATGTGATATACTTAGATTTTGCAAAGGCGTTTGATACAGTGCCACATGAGAGATTAATGCACAAAATTAGGAGACTGGGAATAGCTGAAAATGTTAGTTTGTGGATAAATAACTGGATAAAAGATAGGGAGCAACGAGTAGTAGTAAATGGATCATACTCAGATTGGACAAAGGTAATCAGTGGAGTACCCCAGGGATCAGTGCTAGGCCCTATTCTTTTTAATATATTTATAAATGACTTGGAGCTAGGATTAAATAGTGACATCTCTATTTTTGCAGATGATACTAAGTTAAGTAAGGTTATTAGGTCAGAGCAGGATGAAGTTTCGTTACAAAGGACCTGCAAAAATTAGAAGTATGGGCAGGTAAATGGAAAATGAGATTTAATATGGGAAAATGCAAGGTTCTACATTTTGGAAGTAAAAATAAGCAGGCAATGTATTATTTAAATGGGACAAGACTTGGCCAAACCCAGGAGGAAAGGGATTTGGGGGTAGTAATAGATAACAAGCTAAAGATGGGTGCACAATGCAGGGCAGCAGCTTCAAAGGGTAATAAGATACTAGCATGTATTAAAAGAGGCATTGACTCAAGGGAGGAAAGCATAATTCTGTCACTATATAAAGCCCTGGTAAGACCTCACCTTGAGTATGGAGTGCAGTTCTGGGGACCAATCGCAGAAAAAGATATTGCAGAACTAGAAAAAGTCAAGAGAAGGGCCACAAAGCTAATAAGGGGATTGGAGAATTTAACCTATGAGGAGAGGCTAGCCAAACTGGGTCTGTTTTCTTAAGAAAAAAGGCGCTTAAGAGGTGACATGATTACTTTATATAAATATATTCAAGGCCCATATACAGAGATGGCAGAAGCTCTGTTTATTCCAAGAAAATTGTTTGTGACCAGAGGTCACAATTTAAGGTTGGAGGAAAGGAGATTGAATCTCCTGCAACGGAAACGTTTTTTCCCTGTAAGAGCAATAACATTTTGGAACTCATTACCAAAGGAGGTAGTGAATGCCAATACCCTAGATACATTTAAAAATTATTTGGATACATTTCTGTCTATAAACAAAATTCATGGATATGATTGCTAGTTTTAAATGGGTCACCTTTTAGTGGGATTATTTAAGCTTAACTGGAGCTTTTTGTATATATTTTAGATTTGTATAGGTTGAACTCGATGGACTTCGGTCTTTATTCAACCTCATCTACAATGTTACTATGTTACCTTTACAACTTTTGAGTTATTCCTTTTTCCATTTCCCTTCGGTCAAATGACTGTTGATTATGGAAAGGGGAGTAATATTTAACAGCTTTCTCTTGTAAGATGCATCGAGTCCACGGATTCATCCTTACTTGTGGGATATTCTCCTCCCCTACAGGAAGTGGCAAAGAGAGCACCCACAGCAGAGCTGCCTATATAGCTCCCCCCTTAGCTCCACCCCCCAGTCATTCTATTTGCCTACTCTAAGTAACTAGGAAGTGCAGAGCGAGTGTGGTGACAAAAATGTTAGCTTTTTATTTCTCATGCAAAAGTTTATTTTAAATAGTGCCGGTGTGTACTATTTACTCTTTGGCAGAAAAAGAGATGAAGATTTCTGCAAGGAGGTTTATGATCTTAGCACTTTGTAACTAAGATCCACTGCTGTTCTCACAAGGGCTGAAGAGTACAGGAAAACTTCAATTGGGGGAACGGTTTGCCTGCTAAGCTGCATATGAGGTATGTTCAGTCTATGTTTTTCTAGACAGACTGTGTTTATTCTAGAAAGGGCTGGCAATATCCCCATGGGGAAAGGGTAAGCTGTATTTCAGACACTTGGATAGGAATTTCAGCTTGCTTGAAGGGCTCATTTGTTACTGGTGACACTGTTAAAAAAAAAACGTTTTTTGTTTGTTCAAGTAAATGATCCAATTATAACGTTTTTTTGAAGGGACTGAAGGGGTCTTTGTGGCTTTTGCTAGTTTTTTTTTTAACCCACATGGTTAATTAAGAGACACTCATGTGTTTTTCTAATAGGCCTCAAAACATTGAGTGAGGTGGGAGGGGCCTATTTTCGCGCCTCATTTGCGCAGTTTCTTTTCCTTAAGAGTCATCCAACTGCTCCTGCTGTGTTTGAGGGCTGTAAAGGAGGTTTTTTCCACACAAATCGTTCTGAAGGTCAGGTAGGCGCCACAGCAGAGCTGTGGCAAGGTGCTGAAAGTTTTTTTTTACCGGTATTGACGTTTTTTCAATCCGGTTTTGCCATTAAGGGGTTAATTGTTTATTTGCATAGTTGTGCAAAGTTACTAAGGCTGTAAGATAATACTGTAAAATTTTTGTTAAGTTTACTGCTTTTTTACACCGTTTTGCAGAACTTGTGCAGCTTTTTTTCTCTTAAAGGCACAGTACCGTTTTATTTCTAAGTGTTATTTACTTTGATTACAGTGTTTTCCAAGCTTGCTTGTTACATTACTAGCCTGTTTAACATGTCTGATACCAAGGAAAATCCTTGTTCAATATGTTTGGATGCCATTGTGGAACCCCCTCTTAGAATGTGTCCCAAATGTACTGATATGTCTATAAATTATAAAGAACATATATTAGCACTTAAAAATAGAGCAATAGATGATTCTCAGTCAGAAGTAAATGAGGGTTCGCCATCTAGCTCTCCCCAAGTGTCACAACCAGTAACGCCCGCACAAGTGACGCCAAGTACCTCTAGTGCGTCGCATTCATTTACTTTACAAGACATGGCCACAGTTATAAATACAACCCTCACTGAGGTTTTGTCCAAACTGCCTGGTTTACAAGGAAAGCAGGACAGCTCTGGGTTAAGGAAAAATGCTGAGCCGTCTCACGCTTTAGTAGCCGTTTCTGATATACCCTCACAATGCTCTGAAGGGGCGAGGGATTTGTTATCTGAGGGAGAAATTTCTGATTCAGGAAAGACGCTTCCTCAGACAGATTCTGATATGACGGCCTTTAAATTTAAGCTTGAACACCTCCGCTTATTGCTTAGGGAGGTATTAGCAACTCTAGATGATTGTGACCCTATAGTGGTCCCAGAGAAATTGTGTAAAATGGATAGATATTTAGAGGTTCCTGTTTACACTGATGTTTTTCCAGTCCCTAAGAGGATTGTGAATATTATTGCTAACGAGTGGGATAGACCAGGTATTCCGTTCACTCCCCCTCCTGTTTTTAAGAAAATGTTTCCCATATCTGATACCATAAGGGACTCATGGCAGACAGGTCCTAAGGTGGAGGGAGCTATTTCTACTCTGTCTAAGCGTACAACTATACCTATCGAGGACAGTTGTGCTTTCAAAGATCCTATGGATAAAAAATTAGAGGGTCTCCTGAAGAAAATTTTTGTTCATCAAGGTTTTTCTCTCCAACCTATTGTGTGCATTGTTCCTGTAACGACTGTATCTGCTTTCTGGTTTGAGGCTCTAGAAGAGGCTCTTCAAATGGAGACTCCATTAGAGGAAATTATGGACAGAATTAAGGCACTTAAGTTGGCTAATTCTTTTATTACAGATGCTGCTTTTCAACTGGCTAAATTTGCGGCAAAGAATTCAGGTTTTGCCATTTTAGCACGCAGGGCGTTATGGCTTAAGTCCTGGTCTGCTGATGTGTCATCTAAATCTAAACTTTTGAACATTCCTTTCAAAGGTAAGACCCTATTCGGGCCTAAACTGAAGGAGATTATTTCAGACATCACTGGAGGGAAGGGTCATGCCCTCCCTCAGGATAGATCAAATAAGATGAGGGCCAAACAAAATAATTTTCGTTCCTTTCGGAACTTTATGAGTGGTCCCGCTTCAGCTTCCTCTGCTACAAAGCAAGAGGGGAATTTTGCCCAATCCAAGTCAGTCTAGAGACCTAATCAGGCTTGGAACAAGGGTAAACAGGCCAAGAAGCCTGCAGCTGCCTCTAAGACAGCATGAAGGGGTAGCCCCCAATCCGGGACCGGATCTAGTAGGGGGCAGACTCTTTCTTCGCTCAGGCTTGGGCGAGAGATGTTCAGGATCCCTGGGCTTTAGAAATTGTGTCCCAGGGATATCTTCTGGAATTCAAGGGCTCCCTTCCAAGGGGGAGATTTCACATTTCTCGATTGTCTGTAAACCGGACAAAGAGAGAGGCGTTCTTACGCTGTGTAGAAGACCTACATACCATGGGGGTGATTCGCCAGTCCCAAAGGAGGAACAGGGGCTAGTGTTTTATTCAAACCTATTTGTGGTTCCCAAGAAAGAGGGAACTTTCAGACCAATCTTGGATCTCAAAATTCTAAACAAGTTCCTCATAGTTCCATCATTCAAGATGGAGACTATTCGGACTATTCTACCTCTGATCCAGGAGGGTCAATATATGACTACCGTGGACTTAAAGGATGCATATCTACACATCTCTATTCACAGAGATCATCATCAATTCCTCAGATTCGCCTTTCTGGACAGGCATTACCAGTTTGTGGCCCTTCCCATCGGGTTGGCCACGGCTCCCAGAATTTTCACAAAAGTGCTAGGGTCCGTTCTGGCGGTTCTACGACCACGGGGCATAGCAGTGGCGCCTTATCTAGATGACATCTTAATTCAGGCGTCGACTTTCCAGCTAGCCAAGTCTCACACAGAAATCGTGTTGGCTTTTCTGACATCTCACGGGTGGAAGGTGAACATAAAGAAGAGTTCTCTCTTCCCTCTTACAAGAGTTTCTTTCCTAGGGACTCTGATAGACTCGGTAGAAATGAAAATATTTCTGACTGAGGTCAGAAAGTTGAAACTCCTATCAACTTGTCGAGCTCTTCATACCATTGCTCGGCCATCAGTGGCTCAGTGTATGGAGGTAATCGGACTCATGGTAGCGGCAATGGACATAGTTCCTTTTGCTCGTCTACACCTCAGATCACTGCAACTATGCATGCTCAAACAGTGGAATGGGGATTATGCAGACTTATCTCCTCAACTGCATCTGGACCAGGAGACCAGAGATTCTCTTCTCTGGTGGTTGTCTCAGGACCACCTGTCTCAGGGAATGTGCTTCCATAGGCCAGAGTGGCTCAGTGTAACGACAGATGCCAGCCTGTTAGGCTGGGGTGCAGTCTGGAACTCCCTGAAAACACAGGGCTTATGGTCTCGGGAGGAAGCTCTCCTCCCGATAAACATTTTAGAACTGAGACCGATTTTCAATGCGCTTCAGGCGTGGCCTCAGCTTGTTGCAGCCAAATTCATCAGGTTTCACTCGGACAACATCACGACTGTAGCTTATATCAATCATCAGGGAGGAACAAGGAGTTCTCTAGCGATGATGGAGTTAACCAAAATAATTCGGTGGGCAAAGAATCCCTCTTGCCATTTCTCAGCAATCCACATCCCAGGAGTAGAGAACTGGGAGGCGGATTTTCTAAGTCGTCAGACTCTTCATCCGGGGGAGTGGGAACTCCATCCGGAGGTATTCGCCCAGCTGATTCAGCTATGGGGCACACCAGAATTGATCTGATGGCGTCTCGTCAGAATGCCAAACTTCCTTGTTACGGGTCCAGGTCCCGGGATCCCAAGGCGGTACTGATAGATGCTCTAGCAGTGCCTTGGTCCTTCAATCTGGCTTATGTATTTCCACCGTTCCCTCTCCTTCCAAGTCTGGTTGCCAGAATCAAGCAGGAGAGAGCTTTGGTAATTCTGATAGCTCCTGCGTGGCCACGCAGGACTTGGTATGCAAACCTAGTGGACATGTCCTCGGTTCCACCGTGGACTCTGCCAATGAGGCGGGACCTTCTTATTCAATGCCCGTTCAGGCATCCAAATCGAATTTCTCTGCATCTGACTGCTTGGAGATTGAACGCATGATTTTATCAAAGCGTGGTTTCTCTGAATCGGTCATTGATACCCTGATTCAGGCTAGAAAGCCTGTCACCAGGAAGATTTATCATAAGATTTGGCGCAAATATCTTTATTGGTGTGAATCCAAGGGTTACTCATGGAGTAAGATTAGGATTCCTAGAATACTGTCTTTTCTCCAAGAAGGTTTGGAGAAGGGATTATCTGCTAGTTCTCTTAAAGGTCAAATATCTGCTTTGTCTATTCTACTTCACAAACGTCTGGCAGTTGTCCCAGACGTTCAAGCATTTAGTCAAGCTTTGGTCAGAATCAAGCCTGTATTTAAACCTGTTGCTCCACCATGGAGCCTAAACTTAGTTCTTAATGTTCTTCAAGGGGTTCCGTTTGAACCTATGCATTCCATAGATATTAAGCTTTTATCTTGGAAAGTTTTGTTTTTAGTAACTATCTCTTCGGCTCGAAGAGTTTCTGAGCTATCTGCTTTACAATGTGATTCCCTTTACCTTGTTTTCCATGCAGATAAGGTGGTTTTATGTACCAAACCTGGGTTTCTTCCTAAGGTTGTTTCTAATAAGAATATCAAACAAGAGATTGTGGTTCCTTCTTTGTGTCCTAATCCTTCATCTAAGAAGGAACGTCTGTTACACAATCTTGATGTGGTTCGTGCTTTAAAATTCTACTTACAAGCAACTAAAGATTTCCGTCAAACATCTTCTTTGTTTGTTGTTTATTCTGGTAAGCGGAGAGGTCAAAGGGCTACGGCTACCTCTCTTTCCTTTTGGCTGAAAAGCATCATCCGTTTAGCCTATGAGACTGCTGGACGACAGCCTCCTGAAAGGATTACTGCTCATTCTACTAGAGCTGTGGCTTCCACATGGGCTATTAAAAATGAGGCTTCTGTTGAACAGATTTGTAAGGCGGCGACTTGGTCTTCGCTTCATACTTTTTTCCAAATTTTACAAATTCAATACTTCTGCTTCTTCAGAGGCTATTTTTGGGAGAAAGGTTCTACAAGCAGTGGTGCCTTCCGTTTAAGGTCCCTGTCTTGTCCCTCCCTTCATCCGTGTCCTAAAGCTATGGTATTGGTATCCCACAAGTAAGGATGAATCCGTGGACTCGATACATCTTACAAGAGAAAACATAATTTATGCTTACCTGATAAATTTATTTCTCTTGTGATGTATAGAGTCCACGGCCCGCCCTGTTTTTTAAGACAGGCATATATATTTTTATTTTTAAACTTTCAGTCACCACTGCACCCTATGGTTTCTCCTTTTTCTTCCTAGCCTTCGGACGAATGACTGGGGGGTGGAGCTAAGGGGCGAGCTATATAGGCAGCTCTGCTGTTAGTGCTCTCTTTGCTACTTCCTTTAGGGGAGGAGAATATCCCACAAGTAAGGATGAATCCGTGGACTCGATACATCACAAGAGAAATAAATTTATCAGGTAAGCATAAATTATGTTTTTGCTGTGGTGCTCTTTGCCGCCTCCTGCTGGACAGGAGAGATATTCCCACTAGTAATTGATGACGTTGTGGACTCACCATATCCGGAAAGAAATACATTTATCAGGAAAGCATAAATTTTGTTTTTTGCTTGTTATCCTTTGTTGAAACGTAATTCCTTTTCATGAGTGCATTCTGTGGTAGGCTCAAGAGCGTTCCCTACATGTAGAACATGGTTACAGACACTGCTGTCATAAAATGAGGTAAATTTGATAATAAAAGTAAATTGAAAGATATTTGAAAATGTAACATTTTTGTCTGAATCATGAACTTTAATGTTGACTTCCATATCCTTTTAAACAGTATATACATTTAAATTGATTTGCAAAACTCATTTTCATGTGACTAGAATTTTACCTTTGAAATACTGCGTGTAGAAGTGCACTGTGATGTGAGACAGGACATATTTACTAGATAGCACTTATAAAGCACCGTTTAATTTGATCACTCAAATTGTATAAATTTACTATCACTTCCTGTGAGATTTCAGCAACTCTGCCTAAGATAAATGTGTCCTCCTAGCTGTAAAACAGGTCTGTATTATGACCTGTCCTAGGAGGGTGCAGAAGTCTCACCGTATTGCTAATTGGTAAATTGTGAAACCGTTTTAAAGAGACATTTCACTAGAGATGTGCATTTGTGACATTCGAAAGTATGCACTTTCACAAGAAGAAATCTGGCTCAGAAAATTGCAGAATACAGCTTGTGGCCACCATTTTTCGCCCTTTAGATCGGGCCGAATGTCACAAAGCACTTCCCTACATTTCACTTTCAGATATTCCAGAGCAATTGTTCCCTAATACGTTTGCTACATATATTGCAGATTTGCTCAACAATAAATAAAATACTTCTTAACCCAACAGGGCGGATTCTATTAAACAAATTAATGTACAGCGTCATGTAGCCCCACAAAATGTAATTGTTGTCTAGTGTCTATATGGTTGTTCTAGACAACCATTACATTTTGTGGGACCACATGACGCTGTACATACATTTGTTTAATAGAATCCACCCTATACTGTATAATTTGAAAATTTGGGATTCAAATATTTTATTATATTTGTAAAACTTGTATGTTTTCCCCCCCAATTCCCATGTTAGCTGATCGTGAGGAGTTGTGCCGTGTGCGCATGCGCGGTATTCTGCGTGCAGGCGCAATGCAGTCTAATGCCCATAGAATTTCTCTACCCTTTGCTTAGATCTAAACAGCTGATTTTTGGAGGTTGGGCCGTTTGCGCATGTGTTCAGCCATGGACATACTTGAATACTAATGTAAATGTATTTGTCAGTGTATTCCGACAGCTGAGGTTTTTAGAAGGTTCGGCTCCCAGTTTTATTTCTTTACTGCCAAAATATTTGTGAATCAGCTAAAAGCTGCAAAATATAGCCGTCTTTGTTTAATGTTTGTGTGTACTGGTACAGAGCCTAACTCCACCTTGATTTTATGCAGAATGTACACGAAAATAAAGAAACTGAAGCTTATAACCAGCCCAAGAGTTTATCCAAGGTGGTTCAAGTAAGTAATTTCTTTGTAATGATATAAAAAAAATCAATGTTAGTTCTAAAGGAGTTCTAGCATAGTTCATTGTTTTCTGATTTCAAGGCATAGCCTTTATAAATTATAGTGCATCAGCAAAACATACAAACACAATTATTTATTTTAAAAACGTATTACTCAAAATTTAAATGTACATTAGTTTCATTTATGTTTTGCTTACAAGCAGTTTTGCAATACACATATATTAGTAAAATGTGTCTAATTATAGTTACTACAGGTTCAATGATAAATTATACAGTGCATGGAGCATATGCCGATATGCCCCTGAGCACCCACATGTAAACCGAGTCTGCTCAGGTAGCTTTTCTTGTGTTGGTGACAGCTCAGTTTGAGTCATCGCTGTTTAATACTTGCCGCTTCTGGCTCTCTGAGCAGGTGCAGTGTCTGAATAAGAGTGCACATAATGTATGTACTGTACGTATGCTTTGTACACTTTAAAAGATATCATTGAAACTGTGCTAACGTTTACTAGAAGCATTTTTCCTATCAAATGTTAATCATTAAAATGCTTCTATGCATTCATCTGCATTTCAATTTTAAATGTTATGTCCTTTCAAAGTTTGTTTCATAAGCCAAGAACTAAGGAATTCATTAAAGGTACATGAAACCCCACACATTTTTTTACATTGATTCAGATAGAGCATACCATTTAAAAAACAGACGTTTCCAGTTTACTTGTATCCTTGTTTACTTTTGTGGGATTCACATGTGCACACTCTACCGTACCTGCTTTTAAACGTAGGGTACCAAGAGAAATGAATAAATTTAATAATACATTTTTTTTATAAAAATATATATATATATATACACATATATATATTTCTCTTGTAAGATGTATCGAGTCCACGGATTCATCCTTACTTACAGGAAGTGGCAAAGAGAGCACCCACAGCAGAGCTGCCTATATTGCTCCCCCCTTAGCTCCACCCCCCAGTCATTCTCTTTGCCTACTCTAAGTAACTAGGAAGTGCAGAGCGAGTGTGGTGACAAAAATGTTAGTTTTTTTATTTCTCAAGCAAAAGTTTGTTATTTTAAATGGAATTTCAGCTTGCTTGAAGGGCTCATTTGTTACTGGTGACACTGTTAAAAAAACAAACAAAAAAGTTTTTTGTTTGTTCAAGTAAATGATGCAATTAGAACGTTTTTTGAAGGGACTGAAGGGGTCTTTGTTGCTTTTGTTAGGGTTTTTAACCCACATGGTTAATTAAGAGACACTCAGGTGTTTTTCTAATAGGTCTCAAAACATTGATTGAGGTGGGAGGGGCCTATTTTCGCGCCTCATTTGTGCAGTTTCTTTTCCTTAAGAGTCATCCAACTGCTCCTGCTGTGTTTGAGGGCTGTAAAGGAGGTTTTTCTTTCATGTAATTAGCAAGAGTCCATGAGCTAGTGACGTATGGGATATACATTCCTACCAGGAGGGGCAAAGTTTCCCAAACCTCAAAATGCCTATAAATACACCCCTCACCACACCCACAAATCAGTTTTACAAACTTTGCCTCCCGTGGAGGTGGTGAAGTAAGTTTGTGCTAGATTCTACGTTGATATGCGCTCTGCAGCAGGTTGGAGCCCGGTTTTCCTCTCAGCGTGCAGTGAATGTCAGAGGGATGTGAAGAGAGTATTGCCTATTTGAATTCAATGATCTCCTTCTACGGGGTCTATTTCATAGGTTCTCTGTTATCGGTCGTAGAGATTCATCTCTTACCTCCCTTTTCAGATCGACGATATACTCTTATATATACCATCATGTAGATGAGTGTCCTGGGGTAAGTAAGTCTTATTTTTGTGACACTCTAAGCTATGGTTGGGCACTTTTATATAAAGTTCTAAATATTTGTGTTTAAACATTTATTTGCCTTGATTCAGGATGTTCAATATTCCTTATTTCAGACAGTCAGTTTCATTATTGGGATAATGCATTTGAATGATCATTTTTTTCTTACCTTAAAATTTGACTTTTTTCCCCGTGGGCTGTTAGGCTTGTGGGGGCTGAAAATGCTTCATTTTATTGCGTCATTCTTGGCGCGGACTTTTTTGGCGCAAAAAAATTTCTTTGTTATTTCCGGCGTCATACTTGTCACCGGAAGTTGCATCATTTTTGACGTTTTTTGCGCCAAAAGTGTCGGCGTTACTGGATGTGGCGTCATTTTTGTCGCTAAAAGCATTTAGGCGCCAAATAATGTGGGCGTCTTTTTTGGCGCTAAAAAATATGGGCGTCATTATTGTCTCCACATTATTTAAGTCTCATTGTTTATTTGCTTCTGGTTGCTAGAAGCTTGTTCACTGGCATTTTTTCCCATTCCTGAAACTGTCATTTAAGGAATTTGATCAATTTTGCTTTATATGTTGTTTTTTCTATTACATATTGCAAGATGTCTCAGATTGACCCTGAATCAGAAGATACTTCTGGAAAATCACTGCCTGATGCTGGATCTACCAAAGTTAAGTGTATTTGCTGTAAACTTGTGGTATCTGTTCCTCCAGCTGTTGTTTGTAATGAATGTCATGACAAACTTGTTAATGCAGATAATATTTCCTTTAGTAATGTTACATTACCTGTTGTTGTTCCATCAACATCTAATACTCAGAGTGTTCCTGTTAACATAAGAGATTTTGTTTCTAAATCCATTAAGAAGGCTATGTCTGTTATTCCTCCTTCTAGTAAACGTAAAAGGTCTTTTAAAACTTCTAATTTTTCAGATGAATTTTTAAATGAACATCATCATTCTGATTCTGATAATGATTCCTCTGGTTCAGAGGATTCTGTTTCAGAGGTTGATGCTGATAAATCTTCATATTTATTCAAAATGGAATTTATTTGTTCTTTACTTAAAGAAGTCTTAATTGCATTAGAAATAGAGGATTCTGGTCCTCTTAATACTAAATCTAAACGTTTAAATAAGGTTTCTCCTGTTAAGTGTAGTCAGTCCACGGGTCATCCATTACTTATGGGATTATATCTCCTCCCTAACAGGAAGTGCAAGAGGATCACCCAAGCAGAGCTGCCATATAGCTCCTCCCCTCTACGTCATACCTAGTCATTCT
Source organism: Bombina bombina (assembly GCF_027579735.1). NCBI lineage: Eukaryota > Metazoa > Chordata > Amphibia > Anura > Bombinatoridae > Bombina > Bombina bombina. Next base: position 270,023,061 of record NC_069505.1, read on the forward strand.
CTTGCACCTAACTAATAGATAGGACGTGTGAGAGGACTGTGGTTATTAAAATTCGTTTTTATATCTTCAATCAAAAGTTTGTTATTTTAAACAGCACCGGAGTGTGTTGTTTTTTCTCAGGCAGCATTAGAAGAAGAATCTACCTGAGTTTATGTATGATCTTAGCGGTCGTAACTAAGATCCATCTGCTGTTCTCGGCCATTCTGAGGAGTGAGGTAACTTCAGAACAGGGGACAGCGGGCAGGGTTCACCTGCAAGGAGGTATGTTGCAGTATATTATTTTCTAAGGAATGGAATTGACTGAGAAAATATTGCTAATACCCATATAATGTAAGTGCAGCCTTAAATGCAGTAGTAGCGACTGGTATCAGGCTGATATGTATGTATGTTTACATTGAGGTATTTCTGGGGAATGGAACTTCACTAAGAAAATACTGTATACATTTAACTTATTTTTGAGCCCC